>NW_011964660.1:0-4778 GCF_000949405.1 Vollenhovia emeryi
CCATAATACCCGCCTTTACCCTATTCTTTATGAGTGCAAAGTGATGTAACCAATGAATATAATGAAATTACTATTGCATATAGTTATTCGAAATTTTACTTGTGGTTGTTATTGCAATATTTATAGTACACCTTACCAAATTAAAAGCTCGTTTTGGTTTATGACAACCATATCATAAGTTGCATGGACCAATATAGTGTCTATGAGAACTATAATACATTGTTAGGTCAACCATAACTTACGTAGTTGGAAGAATTATAAAAATATGGTTGGGTCCAAAAATGACTATAAATTATAGTGAGATTGTGGTAAATGCAACTATTTTTTTCTCTCTGTGCGTCTTCTGTTTTCGTGATCCTTTTCATAATTCATAAAAAGTTCTACGGTTAAACCTTTCGTCGGAGGATTAGCAACGTTTAGATTCCACCGTTGTCCGGTGGCCAATGTCGCACGACGTGCGAGGACTTTGTTTTTGTCGTACCAAATAAAATGCCGACGAACATGTGTTCACCAGACGTCTCTCTAAGGTGCATGGGAAGAAAATTACGTTTTATTGAGTGCCACGCTCTGCAAGGGGTCTAAAGAATTCCTATTGTGGGGAACCTTATTGAAAGTAAAAAGGCTTCGCTTCGAACAAATCAATTGTTCAAGAAAGAATTAATTGAATGAGCGAATTTTCCACGAATAATGATGTGAAATTGTTTGACACCTTAAAGACTGCGACTCAAAAATTGTAAGATCGTGGAGTCCGAGTCAAAACTGAACTTCGAGTTTCTCGTTCTTGGTTCTCCGCTTCCCGTTTTTTAGGAAATTGTTATCCCCCAAAGAGTTTGCAAATATAATAATATTTGCAAATAATAATTTGCTCTCGTGTTAATTTTCCGAATTTAACGTTATCTCATGAATAGAAACTTTGAAATGTTCAGGAGTTTTTTGTGTAAATATTGAAAATATCTAAAATCCGACAGTGATACGATCAGGTATATTTCTCGGAGGTAAAGGAAAACACAAAAGACAATAGGACTGCTTTCTTTGATCCCTATGGGATATTCGGATATCCCGGAAGATGTCGGCATCTTTATATTTGGGATTTGCCGAAAAGAATGAAAGTACTTAGTAACTTGAGAATTACAAAGTGATTAACAAAAAATAAATATGACACCCTTAAACCTATATCTTTAAAAATACATAAAAAATTTTACCTCGAAAACAGGAAACTTATGTTTTCGAGGTAAAATCAAATTAAGAAAAAAACCATCAATCAACAAACGGAAAGGAAGAGATCAGAAGCACGGATTCGTCTTAGATAAACGACAAACGTTTCGTTTAAATCAACACCTGTGACATCGTCTTTTTCGAAATCAGAGGACTACTTTTGGTAACATTGTACACGGGAAAAAAATGACGTTGTATCAACAAGATCAGTGTAATTGAAATACAATCGTTGAAACAACATCGGTATTAACGAATAAAAAACATCAAATAGCTGTCTTAATAATCTGGATATTTAGTTGAATGCTTAAAATTAAAATCCATAGCGAATACAATTGAGCGAATTATTTATGTTTGTGGCAGCCCGTGACGTTAACGTTTAATTCAAGCAACTTCGTTTTCTTCTAATTCAACAGCACTTTCTTTCCGTGTACGAACAATTATGTATGCACCGATACGGATGGAAGATACAACTTTGAAAGTAATCCGTAGCAGTGTTGGGCACAATTAAATCATACTAACAATTAACAATTTACAATTAAAATTTTAATTGATAATTGCGATTGACAATTAAAGTAGTTAATTGCGAATATGTATTTGTTTTCACAATTACAATTAATTAATTGTTAGTTGCCCTTACAATTAAAACTAATTATTTTAATTGTAATTTGGAATTAAAAAGTTAGTTGCAACTAAATTTAGTCGTAACCTGCAATTAAAAGGTTAGTTGCAATGAAATTTAATTGCAATTGATATTCCACAATTAAATATTTAATTAATTGATTAATTGATTGAATATTTAACTGATTGATGCCCAACACTGATCCGTAGTAGAAGCTGCAATTATTAAGAAAGATTTGTAACGGATGTTAACGGAGAGGGGATGAAGACACTCATCGCGGATGGGACCTCCAGCTGAGGGTGCCCAAAGAGGCCCTCGGGGCTGCCCGTGAGGCCCCTTTTTTGTCGACAAGTTGACGATCGCAACCGTCTCGACCCACGGGACCCCGTGACCTATTGATGTAGGTCTTATACCCCCCTGAAGACGCGTTAATTCGAGTGTTTCAAGCTCCCCCGCCACCGCGGGCACGGACGCGATGGCAGAAATGGCGGCGGGATTGGGCACATCCCGCGGGACCTTTTTTCTTCGCCCTAACAGATCGAAGATGCCGGCTCTTAATAGACATTACGGCTCGGTGTGTGGCGAACCCGTTTTTATAACGGTTCAGCCCTTCGCCCATCATCCGCCACCGTGCGGAGTGCCAGTGGTCCGTCGTCGACGACGCGAGAGGTCGAGTCTTCAACTGCAAATCGTTAATTATTTATTAACGTTAATAATTCCACGGCGAACATACAGGAGAGTGTCTCGTATAGGCGTATAACAATACAAAAAAATCTGAAACTAACTCGATGAGAAACTGAACTTTTTTTACGACGTTTCACGAAATAATATCCCCTGCACTGTGTCCAGCCTGTCGTGAGGACCATCAATAATTAAGGATCGAGGGAAATGAGAATACCAGAAAGCGCGTAGACGTATCGTCTCTCGTGTCGAGACAAAGCTGGGATCGGATTCGCCAGTCAACGTCCCGAACAGGATCTCGATGCTCATAAATCACGGCGCGGACACTGTCACAAAGATTCGCCAACTGTTCTTCAGGTCCGAACTCCGAGCTCCGCCTCGAAAAGGTCCGGCGGCTCGGGGATACAAAGCCGGTAATGACGGCGTACGTTTACTTCTGGATGTGTGCGCGCTCCAATGGCTTCGCATCGACGCCGCGCCGGACTTTCGAGCCTCCGCAGGTCGGAGGTCGAGTTGTTTGGCCGCAAATGATCCTGGTCCCCGGAACACGGGGAGGACCGCCGCGAGGACACGCGACACTTTTCCACGTACCGAGGAAGCGTGCCCCTCATTTTTCCTTTTTGCTACTGGGACCCCGACGAGCCCAGTAGGGATGCTGGAGGTCCTCACGATGAGAGATTCATCGCTGCTTTTTCAGGATGTTCCCCCTGAAAAGTTCGGCTGCGCGCGAACAAATGGACGAAACTTTCAAATGGATAATTTTTCTTCTCTCTCTCTCTCCTGTACACTCTCTCGAAATTTACGGACCTCGAGGGAAAATGAAGCAAACTGAAAAACGAGAATGGATTAAACGATTAAACAGAAAGACGGAGCGCTAGGAAGCGACTTGACCGCATGATCTTGAAATGGCGAATCTTCCCGAACCGCCCAAATTGCACCTGTCGAGTCTCATTCGATTCAGAGCTCGACGGCCATTTTCGGTAAGGGTCTCCTCTTCTTTATTCCGATCGTCCAGGTGTATCTACCTGCCGGTTTACCTGTAACTCCACCTTCCGCTATGGCGTCTTCAGCTATGGCGCCTTCAGCGCCATGGCTTCTCTTCTGTTTATGTGAAAATATACAAATTGGCGTCACATTGTACAAACTTGATAACTCTCTTGCGTTTTAATTGTGCTAAAATTACGTTAAAAAAGCGAAAGGAATTAAAGCACGGATATCATAACTATAAATTTATAATAAATATAATTAGTAGGCTCGCTTCATCGATCATAGTCTTGATAAATTTCTAAACCACAACGAACTGCTGTAGCCCGCAGTAGCAAAATATTTAGCTGTCGCAGCTCAATATTAGCTGTCCATATTTTACAAATGAAATTTGGTTGTCACGTGCAGTTTTTAGTTGCGGCGGCTACATTCTTCTTCCCCTGTTTTCACCGCATTATTTATGAGACGAGCCAATATACGCAAATTGTAGGCTCATATTTTAAAATAACGTTATCAGATTGAATTACCAGAAAATGACATATTTTACGAATGCATCCTCTCGCGTAATGTGTTGGCAAGCGAGGGGGCTGCTGAGATTTACAGGAGAGGTGCTGAACGATCGTGAATTATACGGCGCTGATCGCACCGTTCGGCGGCGGCTGCGGCATCGTTTTACGGTATCTGGGACATCTGTAAGCAGGTGTCACCGACGGGACGCACCGCACTTGCACATTTGGTGCATGACGCTGGCTGGGTTACAGAGAGCTCGAGGATCACGCGAGGAAGACAGGCGCTACCGGCTGCCGCGTCTCGTCGACACCGAAACAGCTGTTTGCCGCCGTCGGCCTAAGTGGCCTCATGCCCATTATAATTTGCGAGAATTTATAGGTACACACGAGGTACGGCGATCTCCCTCCGTGTGCTGCGTTTTGCATTCTGCGCCCGAGCGTGCGGATTTACGCAAAATATTCTAATTATCGCCGATGCGAAAGTATTTCTAAACTGTCCTCTGCAAACGTCAGAGTTTGCGCGATGTGACAGGCACTGGACACTTCAATTCATTCATGCCTTTGTGTTACTGTTACATATATACACTAGGTCAGTATTTTCGGTACCGCCAACGTTCCCACACAGCACATGATATCATTCAAATATTCTGTACTCATACTGAATGTTCTGGGATAATATAGGATAAACTGAGAACATTCGTATAATATCTTAGTAGTACGTGTTATTTCTCGTATGTGCATGGGATATACGCGGAATATAGACATGTGTC
>NW_011964661.1:0-4780 GCF_000949405.1 Vollenhovia emeryi
ACCCGCGCGCCTACATCCGGGGGGGTATAAAAGCCCCTCCGGAGCGGGCGCTTTAACTCAGTCATACCTCGGAGCACCGAGCGACGACAACCAGCAGTGGGTGCCTCCACTGCGGTATACACCGGAGTGTATGGGTGCTCCTGTCTCCGGCTGTATACCATCCCGGAGCGCATGACAACGGAGGCGCTACTCCGCCGTGTGCCCCGGCCCGCAGTAACGTACACCTAACGGGGTGCTCCTCGGTGTACACACGTTACATTTTTCCTGTACCGGTCTCCTGTATCCGTCCTGGCTCCGTTCCCCCCGTGACAGCGGGTACCGCCGTGTTTCGAGGGGACGGAGTATCTCCGCAGTAGCGTACACCTAACGGGGTGCTCCTCGGTGTACAAATACTACTGAAATTCACGCATAACGAGGCGCTGCTCGGGCGTGTTCCTGACCTGACCTGATTCCTTTTCTTGACTCCTGACCGGTGTAAAGCTTGGGGGAAAATATTTGGGTGGGAAAAATATTTCTCATTAGTTCTAGTGTTAAGCTCCGTAGAAGTAATCCCGTTACTTTCTTCCTTACAGACCAGAGGATTCCATGCAGACATCCTTCCTGTTTGTTTCCGGCACGTTGCCAGTAGATTATCCGTATCATATTATCCGGTTTAGATTAATTATCCAGTCATTATATTATCCGTATCATATTATCCAGTTGCGTACCTTATTATTAATATTAATAATCATATATTCCTGTACTCCGAGCCAGTGCGTACCTTCTGTACGCTATTATAAATCCGTATAATCACATTAATATTCCTGTATCTCGATTCCAGCCGCGTACTTACTGTACATCATTATAATCCGACTAATCCTGTCTTTTCTTTTGTATTTTATCACAGGGTGGACCCATTGTATCACTAATCCTTTTCTTTCCTTGTATTTAAATCACAGGGCGGACCCATTGTAACTACCTCGATTCCGTGTATCAATCCTTGAATAAACCTCATTCCTATCGTTTCTTAACCTAATTAGATACTTGTCCGATTTATTTCCGATCCTTCCAAGCGATTACCCCACTAAGCGAATAAGATCTTTTCCTCCTTTCCTCCCGACGGCCCTGGAGCTGAGCATATTCGGCAAATAGGAGGAACGGAGGATTTATTTTGCCGACACACAGCACGTCAACACCGGAACTAGAACGCCAACTCTTCCAACCGTTAGTCAGAACCGCGCGTCTGACTAAATACCGTATTTATTCGCGTGATAAATAATACCTGCCAAAATCCAGAACCGGGAAGAGTTGAGTACGTATCGTTACATTGTAAATTTTATTCCTACTTAGATGTGTTAAATAATTTTTATGTCTATTAAAAACTGCAAACTTGTTTTAACTTACCTATCAAATCTGTTCGCTAAATTGCTGTTAGCCATGCTTGTGTTTTAATTAAATTAGTTGGCATCTTATGCGCTGGAAAATTCGATTTGGATGTGCATCCTGGCACGCAGCATTTCCACACTATTTTTTCTGAAAAAACTTACAACACTCTTAGTAAACTAATTATTTAGATCTATAAAATAACATGCAAAATATATGTAATGAAATATTTTCATGCGTGCGTGCGCGCGCGCGCGCGCGGTGTGCCTACGAATTTACAATTCTACACAGTTCTGTATAACTTTATAGATTTAGACATTGTTTTATATGAAACAAATTGTAATGTAAAAAATTGCTTATTTATAATTGTGTACAATTGTATAAAGTCAGATAATTATGTAAAAATTGTTCATATAAAAACATGTATAAATTTATAAAATTATATAGAACTGTGTAGAATTATGCAGATAGTCAGTATGCTCAAGCAATGTACGGAAATAAAAAATTCTAGTAATAGATGAGGTAGCTTTTTCCTAGCTCTTTGCTAGGAATATGATTTCCATGTTTGAGTTATTCAAGTACAGTTGTGGTCAGAAAGCTACTCCGACATTTTATATCATGCGAGAGATTATACTTTTTCTCACGGATACGTGCGATGACGCATTATTAGAGTAAAGGAATGATGATCTGTACGAATATCTACGCAATAATACAAGTATTCAGAAAACTTATTGTAAAACTTTGGATAACCTTCCCGACCATGATCGTATAGCTAGCATAATGTTACATATTATTGCATTTAAGTACACAGCTGAAGAGAGAACACATCGAACGGACATACTGTTAATAAAGAGTTAGCATACATTGTTTTAAATTTTTTAACAGATATAAATATGCTATATCGTTTGGATCATGCGAATGTTTCATTTCCAATATCAAAGCTTTGCTAGCAAGCAACAGCACAATAGACGACATAGATGCATAGGAAGATGCTAACAGTTTTGTTAGTAATATATCACGAGACATGATAGTTATAATTACCTATTAAAATTCGGTTGAGCAGCGCCAAGTTTTTTGTAATTTAAAATAAAATATTTATTTGTATTAAATTGTCTAAACCGTGGGCAACGGGCGTCCGCGGGCGCCCAGCCGGCAGGCATGCCCCCACTCCAATCATCGCCCCACCACGTTTAAAACTATTTAGTTTAGTTGGTGCCATTTGATGATATCATTACTTTTGTAGAGAAGATAGTTTTGTAGTGAAGATATTTTTGTAGAGATGCAAAAAAGATAGAGTAACAAAATATATTCGGTCGTTGGAGCTTATACTTGGTGCTTTTTTACCTTTTTTAAAAAGGTAAGTTTTTTATATGACTTACCACAATAACTATTTAAATGTTTTCCATGTCACAAAATATATACTACAACGAAATCAAAACGGCCACCTATGAAATGGAAACACAATAACAGAAATCAACTTGTTACATTGACAACGACCACTGATTAAAGATGTCATGAAAGAAGGTCACAGTCCAATCCACATCCGAGCGTACGACACGTTGATTGGCTAATTACCGTCTCCAATGGGCAGGAGCCATTACATAAAAGCTGTTCGCTCATTGGATATCACACGGCGCGCGTGTCGCGTGGCGCGTCGCGTGTGGCATTGATTGATTTATGTTACATCTCAATCAAACTAATTGTAAGATGGACCCGGACACGATGAGTGATAAGTAAGTATAACAAATATATATTTTTCGAATGTACATTGTTTAATCAATTACTGGTGTCAAATAATTATTTATTCGATTCCAGACACGTAGAGCAAGCATTGTTAAATGTAGTCCAAGACGTGGAGATGCTGAATCTTCAGCACGTTGCTGAAGATTCAGCATCTCCACGGCAAGACCTGCCGCTGTCGCCGTCTTCGCTGCTGCCGCCGCCGCCGCCGTCTTCGCTGCTGCCGCCGCCGCCGTCTTCGTTGCTGCCGCCGCCGTCTTCGCTGCCGCCGCCGCCGCCGCCTCCGTCTCCGCTCCCGCCGAATACGACGGCGACGACGACGCCACCGCTGCCGCCGACGACAATGGCGACGACAACGACGCCGCCGCTACCACCACCACCACCACCACCACCATCATCGTGGGAGGTTGCTCTCCCATTTAGAATACGTGAGTACAACTTATTTTTATATAATAAAGGCCCAATCTCTTAAATTTTACTTCTGTATTTATTTTATATTTATACTTATACATTTTACATTTTTCAGCTCGATGACAAAAAGGCGGAAGGGGACAGCGAGGCAGGGGACAGCGAGGCAGAGGACAGCGAGTCAGAGAACAGAGAGGACGAGGACGCGGCCAAGGACGCGGATTTGCATATTGGACAGGAAATGTAAATTTTTATTGCCAGTAAATTGTAAGATTTCGTATTAACTGGCAGATATACGTTGTAATGAGTTTTGCACTTGCTAATAAAGCTTGATAACGATAAACTTTGTATCTTGTCACATCCCATTTCAATATCCCATTTATGTTTAAGTAGGGTAACTATGGGAGTTCTGGACCACTTTTGGAGGGGGAAACCGGGCGGTCCTAACCGCTGGGGGGAGGGGGAACCGGGCGGTCCTAACCGCGGGGGAGGGGGGATACGGCGATCCTAACCACGGGGGAGGGGATATGGCGGTCCTAACCGCGGGGGAAGGGGAACCGGACGGTCCTGGGGATACGGTGGTCCTAACCGCGGGGGAGGGGGGATACGGTGGTCCTATACGACGGTCCTAACCGCGGGGGAGGGTGATACGGCGGTCCTTTCCCTATGGGATCCTACGCGGCGGCCCTAACCGTGATGCGGGGAGGGAGAGGTCCGGGGCGAGGGGGCGGGCGCGGAGATATGGGTAAGGGAAGGGAGGGGATATGGGACTGGGCCCGACGGTGCGGCAGATTTTCTACAGAGTAAACAGATTAGTGGAGGATTAAAATTCTTTACTGAAGTAAACAGAATAATGGGAGGATTAAAATTCTTTCCTGGAGTAAACAGAATAACGGGAGGATTAAAAATTCTTTACTGGAGTAAACAGTTCAATGGAGGATTAAAATTCTTTACTGGTTGGGGGAGAAACTCTGTTGGAGATATACAGGGTGAGTCTTTCCATATCCGACAAAATTTTTGAGAAGGTAGAACGGATCGAGATGAACGGAAAAGTCCTGTACCATTTTGCAATTTTCGTAATAGTTAACGAGTAATTGATTGTGAAAAATCGTTGTCTTAGGCCGGCCTACCGCCCAATTCGAGCGCGTGGCGAGATGGGCGCATAGCAATACGATCGCCGGGCGGTCACATCTTTCCACGCGCTCAAATTGGGCGGTAGGCCGGCCTAAGACAACGATTTTTCACAATTAATTACTCGTTAACTATTACG
>NW_011964662.1:0-4782 GCF_000949405.1 Vollenhovia emeryi
TGCAAGATACAATAAATATTGGTCGATCCGTCTCTCCAGAAATTGCAACAACACCAAGTCGTCGCATCTTTACGAGGTAAGTGAGTGACAGAAATGTCGTATTCCTAATTAAATTTCGAGACGTTTTCACTGTCAAAGTCTCCGCAGCTTAGTTTTTGCAATTATAAAATAAATAGTCAGTGAGTGAGTGAGTGAGTGAGTGAGTAAGAGAGAGAGAGAGAGAGATGTGCGTGTGCAACGCTGCAGCTGATCGCTCAGCTGACCGCCCCGCGTGAGCCGCCGGGCGCCGCGGCGGTGCGCCGCTCCTGTCTGCCTCTTGTACTCAGCCAGTTATTCGCTGACTATTTCTTTGAATAATTCAAAAACTAAGCTTCGGAGAACATTTTGGTAAGAGAAAAATCGTCTTAGAATTTAATCAGGAATACGACATTTCAGGGACACTATACCTATTTTGAATCATCCTGTATACTCTTTTAATCTGTTTGCGCTATTTTTTAATAGGTTCTATCTTTTTATTTATTATAATCTTATCGGACCGACTGCGTATGTTGTTTTAAATTTTAATTTGTTTTCCTAGCTTAAGGGGGCATAGAACTCTTTTGGCTTCAAAAAATCGGAAAATTGTTTTTGCATATTTTGAATGCTTAACCCACACAGCACATGTAGATACTGAGAAAGTTCTGAGAATATCTCAACAGTATATTACGTATATTCTCATAGCTTTCGAATATGTTCTATGATGTACTGAGTACGTACTGAGAATGCACTAATGTCCGCTTTTTCTCATACGTAGTATGTGCTGAAAATATATCAATGGTATATACTGAGGATATTCTATTGATATACCAGAATATTATTTGTAATATGTATCGTATATCGTAGGTACATACACGCACATACGCACGCGTATATTTTTATATTCTATATATTTATTTGGTTAAATAATATAAATTTGTGACTCTTTATTAACATTCTGTAAATTAATGTTTATTCATACGTATTCATACATATACATCATTCATACATACATAAATTAATGTTTATTAGACTTGTATTTGTACGTACAATAAACATGTACAAATCAAAGTACATATGCGGAACATCTGATATAAAATCACGCAGAAAAATAAACAAAATTAAAAAAGAACACATTTTATAAATATTTCTGCTTATAACATATTAAGAATCTAAACATTCTAATTTTACGTTTATTTTTTAGCATTGCACATTGTATACAATACAAAATCAATCCAAGATAACATACAAGCAGCAAAATTAAAGAATAAATATGTATTAATATATTTGGTATATTTCTAATGCAACATAAAGAATATTGAAAATTTATGACTCATTTCGAAAGTACATTAAAAAACAAATAAAGGACCAAAAAACCAATAAAAAAAAGCTTACTTAATGAAACTAACGCGGACTATGTTTTAGAAGATAGCTCATATTGAATTTGCTAATGCGGACTCTGTTCCCTAGAAGATAGTCCCAGCACCCACCAGCATAGCTAGCGCGGACTCTGTCTTCAAAAAAGAACAGTCCCAGCACCCACTGGCACAGTCAATACGAACTGAATCTTAAAAAACAGTCTCAGCACCCACTAGTTCATTATGTATAATACAAACACATAATCTCAAATAACCAGGAAATTATAAGAAAAGTATTATGTATTAGTATATTTGGTAATTTCTAATGCAACATAAAGAATATTGAAAATTTATGACTCATTTCGAAAGTACATTAAAAAACAAATAAAGGACAAAAACCAATAAAAAAAGCTTACTTAATGAAACTAACGCGGACTATATTTTAGAAGATAGCTCATATTGAATTTGCTAATGCGGACTCTGTTCCCTAGAGAATAGTCCCAGCACCCACCAGCATAGCTAGCGCGGACTCTGTCTTCAAAAAAGAACAGTCCCAGCACCCACTGGCACAGTCAATACGAACTGAATCTTAAAAAACAGTCCCAGCACCCACTAATTCATTATGTATAATATAAACACATAATCTCAAATAACCAGAAAATTATGAGAAAAGTATTATGTATTAGTATAGTACCTGGATACCAAAATGTATTTGTTGTCACATAAGAAATATACCAATTCCTAACAATATATAAACTGATATATCTTTGGTACAAATGCAAAACTGAATCTGTAGTTTATTTGCATTTATGGTTGTATCACAGTTTCATGTTGTCACAGTATCTTCCTTTCGTTCCTTTTCTGTTCCCATACGTTCTTTCGCATGGGCTAGCCATATTTTTATAGAGGCTGAAATCTCTTCATCTCTGGCATTTGTGTGGAATTGTCGTACTACACCTGGCAAAATTTTTATTAGTTAAATTTATAAAACTACTTATATTTATTTTACAAAGAAGAGATTGTTTGTTGTACTTACCTATTATAACTTTACATATATGCAATGTTGAAAAACTTGCTTTCTTTTTTGTACCGTACCAGGTATATTGTGTTGCTACTTCGTTGGAAAAAATTTTTCGCATTAGTCGGATACCCGAAGTCCTCAAATCATTACATACGACATGGGATAATTGTTTAACCTGAAATTATTGTAAAAGATAAGGTTATAAAAGCTGTATTTAATAAAATCACTATAATCATGTAATATGATACTAGGCACATATGACTTTCAAATTATTCTAGACAACTGTTTGACATTTTAATATAAAATGTTTATTACAAGTTTATCGAAATATCTGTAGATACACAAACGTATAATGTTTTTAAGCTTATTAAATTTTATTAAAAATTATTTTTACACAGTATTTGCTAAAAAATATACATAAACTCAAAAATTATTAAAAGCTGAAATTCATAGTATGTATTCAATTATGTTCATGTAGTATGTTATATTAGTTTAACAAATATATACATATGTATACATATTTTTTATAGAAATATTAGTATATTTTAAACGTCGTAATTTCAGTGTTAATTTAAAAATAAGAATGACAAATTCAAGATAAATAAAATCTTGATAAAAATAGTGACATTATAATTGGCAAGATTTACAAAAAAAAATAGATCATATCATAAAGAACATAGACAGATCGTTTAGTCGTAAATTAATACCAAAAATCTTTATAAACGACAATGTAAATTGAAATACAGAAATTTTTTGACCAGAAGACAAAAACCAGTAAAAAATATTACATAATTATATAAGCAAAATGACTATAACTTTAAAAAAGTTAAGGCTCCTAGGTCTTTGCGGTGCTGTATTGGGTTGTGATGTTAGAGGCGAGAAATATGACACGTTGATGATTCTTGCGTATCTTTTTCAAATAAACAGATATTTTGACAAAACAACACTACAAATTACTTTAAAAATAGCATGCAAGAATTATTCATCGCCTCTGACATCACAATTCAACGTTATTGCAACAAGGACTCAGTAGGGTTATTCTGTAACTCTTGTCGTTAGGTCGTAACAAAACTTATTCGATATAAGAAGTTCCACAGTTTGTCAGCATACCAAATATAGCTAGCAGCCTTGGTATGAGATGAACGAATAATACCAGACTATTAGAATTTAGAAGGCTGTAACGATGCACCCCCCGATGCACCGTTCTCGGCATTCCATCCGCCGGATGCCGCCCGACCGAACATCCGTCGGGCGAGACGCGGGCGCATAGCGCCGATAAACGCACGACACACCGGCGTGCCGACCCGCTCGGCCGGGGCCACGAACGGCCCCGGAAACCGCCGAGCGAGGCCGAACGCGCGTCACAACCGCGAGCGAACGCGCCGATCAGCTGGGGCCACGAACGGCCCCGGAGATCGACGACCAGGCCCGAGCGAGCAACGCGCGCCGCTACGCACGCGCAACCTCGAGAGGGGCTAATGAAGCGTATCAATTAGCCCCTATAAAAAGGGGAAAACGAGCGCTAAAAAGCACTCCTTTGGAGACGAGCATCCGAGCAACAGCCGCTCATCCGCAAGTCTCAGAACCTAATTCCAGTCGCTCGCTAAGCAGTGGGAAACCCGCGTTGGAGAGTACTCCGGCACGGCCGAGTTTTCTCGGCACTGCGCACGCGTGCACCACCTGCACACCGTACCCGGACACACACGGGGTACCCCAGTGAAGTTAGCCCCCCATTATTTAAAAATTTAATTTTTTTTACGAGTTCCCTATAGATTTACAATAGTTCCAGAGTTCTTGATGGGTTTTAGAAATAGTTCTGCCCATTAAAGACGTTAAAATGAATTTTTAAAAATGGGGGGCTAACTTCACGCAGCGCCCCATTTTCGTAAAAACTAATTTTTTAATGGAGTTCTGGATAGATTTTGCATAGTTCTAGAGTTCTTGATACATGTTAACAATAGTTCTGCACGAGAAAGTAAAAAAACGAAGTTGAAGAATCAAGAAACAGTACCCCAGAAATAGGCATAACTATAAAAGTATTAATCACACAGACTTTTGCCATTAGGATTTTGGATAGAACTCTGCGGGGGCTACCGGGAACTCTCAACAGAATTGAGGGAACTGTTCAAAAATTTTTTCGAGTCTTATACGATAAAAACTGACCTAAAATCGCCCAGAACTTTTTCCCCTTTAATCACACAGACTTTTGCCATTATAATTTTCGATAGAACTCTGCGGGGGCTACCGGGAACTCTCAACAGAACTGCCGGAACTGGTCAAAAATTTTTTCGAGTCTTATAAGAAAATCTGACACCTAAAATCTTGGAAAAAATTTTTGAACAGTTCCGGCAGTTCTGTTGAGAGTTCCCGGTAGCCCCTGCAGAGTTC
>NW_011964663.1:0-4783 GCF_000949405.1 Vollenhovia emeryi
GTGAGACCGTAACCTGCGTATCACCAATCACAGAACCATTTCGACGGAATTATTCAAACGGTTCTATCAGAATGACCCTGTGAGTGGTGATACGCAGTTTACGCTTACGCAAGTTACGCTCCATGTGAAGGCACCCTAACACGTTTCATTCTTCTATCGCACTTACACACACGTTCGTTATTTATCGTGAGACTTTTGCGCCACGCTGTGCTCGCATCTCTGAGGGTGACGTCCCATCACGTCCCATGGAGCGGAATACGCGGAAGCAGAATCAGCGGATCGCCCGACGGTAGTGGCAAGATGAAAAAATGTCCATGAAAGTCACGTAAGATTGCCCAAGATAGATTTACCCGTCTTTTCCGGGGCTTATGAAGAATGGCGTTCTTTTTTCAACACATTTAATTCTCTAATACACTCTAATAGGTCGTTAAATGATATTCAAAAATTTCATTATTTGAAATCTTCCTTAAAAGGTGAGGCAGCTGAAACTATAGCTTCATTAGAGATCTCGGAAGTTCATTATAAGGATGCTTGGCTCAGGCTAAAAGAAAGGTACGACAACGAGCGTCTCGCTGTTCAAAATCATATCAGAGCCATATTTGAATTACCTGTGTTGAAAAAGGAAAATAGCGTAATGTTAAGAAGCATATTAGATGGCACATTGAAACACACTAGAGCATTAACTGCGTTAAAATGTCCCACCGAGTCTTGGGACGATTTGCTGGTATACATAATTACTAGTAAATTGGATTATATAACCATAAAGGAATGGGAAACTAGTTTGGAGGTTCAAGTATTGCCTAAATTCGCAGAACTAACTGACTTTCTTTCGCGAAGGTGCCAGATGTTGGAAGCCGTAGCCAGGAGAAGCTTATCCATGACACCGAATGTTAATTCGCGTCAGACGAACCCGGGAAAGGTGTCAATGTCTCATGCCGCTGTGACGAATGTTAAGTGTTTGCATTGCAAGGGCGATCATCAGGTTTACCAGTGCAATAGCTTTAAGGAGCTTTCCATAGCGGAGCGTTTGAGCAGGGTAAGGGACTTAAAGTTATGTTTGAATTGTTTTAAGGGAAAACATTTTGCAAAGGATTGTTCGGCTAGCGGTTGCAAAAAATGTACTAGAAAGCATAACACTTTGTTGCACGAAGATCGCGATTCATCAAAGGAGGTTAAAGAGGACTCGGCAAAACAAAATGTAGTTCAAGAGAGCACTTCGAGCAAAGCGGTTAACACCATATGTACGCATTTACAATCAAAAGAGATTGCTGACTCCTATCAGGTGCTGTTGTCCACGGCTGTAATTAGAGTAAAGAACCACCAAAATCAATATATAGAAGGCAGGGTACTATTAGACAATGGATCCCAATCTAATTTCGTAACCGAAGATTTTGTTAAAAGGCTAAATTTGAAAACGATTGACAATAAAGTTGAGATAAAAGGAATAAATCAACATATTTCTCATGCCGTGAAATCTTTAAATTTGGAGATAACTTCTCGTTTTGGTACGCACGGTTTAGATTTACCATGCATAGTGCTTCCTAAGATTACTCAAAACTTACCGACCGTTGTAGTAGACGCAACCCCTTTAAAAATACCAAAGAATATTCGATTGGCCGACCCGCAGTTTGATAAACCGGGCAAGATCGAGTTGCTTATAGGCGCGGAGAGGTTTTGGGAGTTAATCTGCGTGGGGCAAATAAGGTTGGGAAAGCGAATGCCGATATTGCAAAAATCGCTATTAGGTTGGCTTGTATCGGGGCCGACAAAGGGAGAAAAGGCGAAGAAAATAGCACAGACTAGTTGTAATTTAAGTATAATGGAGGAGTTAAATGAAACAATGCGTAAATTTTGGGAAGTAGAGGGATATCAGGAAATGAAAAGGTTAGAACCCGAAGAAGAATATTGTGAAGAGCACTTCAAAGCAACCCATGCACGTCATACAAATGGTAGATTTATAGTAAAATTACCGGTCAAAGAAGAAATATTAAGGTCTTTGGATGGCTCTAGAGAGGTAGCGTTAAAAAGATTTATAGCTTTAGAGCGAAAGTTTATTAACAAACCGGAACTAAAGAAAGAATATGTAAAATTTATACAGGATTATTTACAGCTGGGACATATGCGAAAGGTAGTTTGTCCCGATAAAGATAAACTGAGAGTCTTTTTACCACATCACGCAGTAATAAAGGAGAGTAGTGCTACCACCAAAACAAGGGTAGTGTTCGATGCATCCAGTCAGTATTCAAAGGGTAAAGCTCCCAAGAAGGAGTATAAAAGGACGAGCGCAACGCGAGGGAGCTCAGTATCAGAGTTTCCCAGCCCTGATGATGCAGACTGCAACGCCTGCGAAACGTCGGCACCACACTGCAAACGGACGCGGCAACCATCCGGAAGCCATGAAGACTTTGCTAATGTTTTTAACTGATATAGCCGTTCTCTGCCCAACAAAGGATCTCTATCATATTTCACAACATACATGTTTAACATTTTAGTTTTATCAACATCCTTAACTTTGACTTTAACGAAACCGAGGGGCACAAAATTTTTTTTACAATATGATCGCAATTTTAACTTCGTTTTAAATACAAATAATTTCGGAAATGTCTTTCCTAGCCATTTTTCGCTTACCAGCGTGACCGCTGAGCCCGAGTCTACGTCGAATATGACGTCTTGATTTTCAATTCGCAGGGGTACCGTAAACTTTGCTCTGTGCTCGAGGTGCTCCTCTTGATCAGTCACATTGCAGACTTCCTCTAACATATGCGCTTGGTCCTTTTTCTTGCAAACTTTTTGCAGATGACCAAAACCTCCACATTCTCTACATTTAATACTCCGAGGAAGGGTACAGCCACTTGCGAAATGAGCCTGACCACATCTGTAACATACAATGTTATTAGCCTTGACATTCGCGCGCTTATTGCTATTATAACTATTATGTTTAGAAAACTTGTGATGATTTGCGGGATGTGACTCCTTTCTCGCTCCCTGTTGATTGCCTTTGTTTCCTGATCTATCCTCTCGGCCTTTTGACTTCTTATATTTTGATCCCGATCCGACCAAGTCTACCGTTACTTCCGTTGAATTTTCTTCCTTCAATTTACTGACTCCTTTTTCTGCCAGTTCCATACCGCATGCAATTTTCAAAGCTACTTCTCTGGTCAGTTTGGCCGTCTCCAAAAGTCTGGATTGAATCCTCAGGTTTTTTCAACCAAAAACGAACTGATTCCGTAATTCTGTTTGCAGATATTCTCCGAATTTACAGTTTAACGATAATTTTTGCAAAGCCGCCATATATTCCTGCGCACTTTCTTCCGAGCGTTGCATTCTCTTCCGAAAAATGTATATTTCCACGATCTCTAAAGGCTCCGGCTCGTAGAATTCTTATAATTTTTCGATTAACACACCGAACGTTTGCGCATACGGATCCTGGTCACCCAGACGGTCGCAAAGGATTCCAAATGCCTCTGCTCCCATAAAATGTAATAGGTATGCTACTCGATCCACCTCCTCTCGAATTTGGAACACTCGAAACGTACCCTCAAGCCGCTGCAACCATCTCCCCAACGGTTGCTGTTGTGGATTGAACACGTCGATTTGCAAAGGACTCGTAACTGCCACTCTTTGGCATGGGATTGTTCCTTGCTCCGAATTTTGCGGCATATTGGAAGGTTCTTACTAATTCTTGCTGCTTGCCACGTGTTGGACGAAGTCGTTAGGGAAAGACACACAAAAAAAATTAGATCCGATCCTCGTCGCCAGCTGATGTATCTTTCCTTTTAGGCGGGGTGGAATAACTAAAACTGTAATTCTTTAAAACGAAACTATCTGTATTTTGCGCGTGCGGCGGTTGACGGTTCAAACAGGAGAGCGCGTCGCAAAGTATATGCTCCGCTTTTCTATCCCGGCAGCGTGGACCCCGGAGAGGGGAGTGCCATACTTTTGGCCTATCGCTGCTCGTGATACGCCGTGATCTCGCTTCCCACCTGGTCCGCGGCTTCTCATACGTATCAACCGGAAACACATATTGTTTCGATACCGCAACAGTTACCCCTAAAAGGCAAACATTTGAGGAAACCCGAACCCGATTTGGACTGTAGCGCCACTGGATGTACATATGGATGGATGGAAAATGGATTAATGAATATATAGTGTTTCATTTTGTGACAGTCTATAAAATATTATCCTTTTCCTTTAACCTCGACATCGACTCGATCGGACTCGTCGGGAGTTCCGGCGGAAAATCGAAATAACTATCAAGTCAATAATTGTAACACATATGTAAACGTCGAAATTATTGCTTACAATTAGTCTAGCAAAGTAGAAGCCACGCAGTCTAATTAAATAGTAAGATTTGAGAATATTGAATTCAGTAATTAGTTAATGATTAGATTGAATAATCCGACACAACCCACATAGCACAAATGACTGTTTGCCGGCTGATAGTCGACATTTTTTAGTCACCTTGAAGTCAACTTTTGAAGTCGACATTTAGTCTACTATTTATAGGATGGTTTATTGTCGACTTTAACTATAGGCTGAAAGTCGACCTAAAGTCGACATTTTCAGGAAGTTTAAAGTTGCCTTTCGGTAAAGTGAAAAATTAACTAAAAAGTATTTTTTCGTCTTACCGAAAGACATAAAAATTTTTCGTCATCTTTTTTCTTATTTTTTTCAGCAAAGTACAAAAATGTGTAAAAAATCTCTTTTTGGTCAATCTTTCTGGTCAATATGTCGAACCGATATAGTGTCTATGAAGTTGGCATGACATTTTACGAATTTCGAA
>NW_011964664.1:0-4783 GCF_000949405.1 Vollenhovia emeryi
ATAGTGATTCAGGGGGGAAGTTTCGAAGGGGGAGAAGGGAATTTTTATGGGAGCGGTGCTATTAAAGAAGGGAGAACTACAGAGGAAGAGTTGGAGAACGGGAGCGGCAAAAAGTCCTCAATGAAAGAAAAGAAAGGGAACGCTCGAGGGGAAGGTTGGCGCGAAAAGAAATCCGCCTACGGACGCGAGTGTTGGTCCTGCGGGAAAGTCGGGCATTTCCGCTCGGAGTGTCCTATCGCAAAGGAAAACGAGGACTAGATGACCTCAATGGGGGGAGGTCAACTTTTCCGGGAAATTCCCCAAGAAGGATTTAATGTTAGGGACTGGAGCCCGTGTAAATATAGACACCCTGGATTTTTGTTCAAAAAGTTTTCTGCGTGGTTTTTCTGTTTTAGGTTTAGTAAAATTCCACGCGATGATGAGGTCTCAAAGGAGGAACTCCTAGTGGAGGATCGCTCTGAAAGAAGACTTTCTTTAAGAATTAAGAAGACTGCCCTGCCCACGGTTTTCAGAATCGGGGTTTTCCCGTGCGGCCTTTGGGCGAATGCCGGGGCAGGGACAGGGAGAGCCCGCGTGGGCAAAGGGTCCCTGTGTAGTTTCCCCTCCCCTGTCCGAAGAGGAAAGAGTCAAGCGCACAAGACGACTCAGGGAAGAGTCAAGTGCGCAAGAGGACTCAAGTAGGACGTCGTCGAGCGGCATGCGGGTTCCACAGAGTGCGGAGTTATTTTTTGGCAGAGTTCAGGCAGGAAGAGGATGTCTTGGAGCCAGCTATGGGAGGAGGAGTCCCCAAAATGTTGCGTCCGGCTCCGCCGCCCACACGACACCTCGCGCACTCGCGCACTCGTCGGCTCGACTTCCGCTCGCGGCACACGCCACCGGGCCGCGAAGAAATCAATAAAGATTGGAAATCAACAAGGGAACTTTATTTAGTAAAGAACACACGTCTGTACTCTCCAAGAGCCCAGAGACAGAATCACAAAATCAATAATCAACAACCGCGCATCGGTCCTTCGTGACCGATCTTTTAAACCGCCGCGCCGCGACTTCAGCCCGCGGCTGGCGCACACTCTCAGGACGTCGCATCCGAGCACGGGCGTAATAATATTTTGGAAATCTGAATTTCGAAACTGCCGTCTGAAGGGGCCTGATCCCATCCTGTCTGTTATTTCTCCCCTTTTTATTATATCAACGGCTATCGACCGGCAACAATCAGAGCTCTTTACGTTTCGAGTTTCGAAAAGTGAAACTCTGACAATCAATTTTTGTGGGGAAGGGACTCGTGCGTTGGCTAGTCGATATCCGCTGATTTCTAAAATTGTAGTTTCCAAGAAAAGAAAAACATGTTTCTTTTGAAAGAGAGAAATCGTGGAGTCCACAGGACATAACATCGGCCTTCTAAAGTAGGTTCCCCCCTTAAGTTTATATAAGATATACTGTGCTAGCAAATTATTTTTCTCCGCGTGATGTCCGTAAATGAAACAAGTTTTCAACTTGCCTGCAACATCTCTGACATCTAAGCAGCTGCCCTTTTGTGCCGTTCAGTGAACTAACGTTGCAGTCGGTAATCCATCTCTCGTGGGAAAAGGCTGGGGCAGGAAATAAGATTCACCCTGTATATCATAATTCACAGTCACAATCGATCGCTGCACGTTCACTTTGTACCACTATTGATCGTGCTTGTAACGCAAGCATCACGCTACGTCAAAAAAGTAAAAAGTACATTACCCCGACCCCTCCTTTGTTGACGATGACGACGTTTCTTAAAATAAAAAATCGGAAAATTCGGAAATCCTATGTTTTGCGTCGCAATACCTCCACTCATGGGGCACGTAGGAGAAAAATAAAAACACTTTTATAATGCAAATCGAAACCAAGCTATCGATTGAGTCCACTTAAAAGTTTATCGGATCAGCCGTTGTTGAAATCAGAAAATCTGAGGACCCGTTACCTCGCGTACTCGCGTAACCCACACCAAAATCTAGATAAAACTTTGAATGCTGAAATTATGCGTATACATATGTCGAACAACATATGCAAAAATAGAGATCTTTCATCAAATTTTGATAAATATTTGCACACGTTTACACGTATCACACATACACGAATATTCGAATACATGTGTCACATACACGACTATACGTGTACACGTGTCACGTATACAGGTACACATGAATGAAGGTACCTTAATAAATCTGTGTACACGGATTACGTATACACGTGAATCTTAAAACACGTATCCAATCAAAAGCTCTAGTGCAAACCCATGTAGAACTGAACAAATGATTCCATAAGAAATATGTGGATGGAAGAAATTCGGAGCCCTTCCTCCTATATTTCTCTCCACCAAACAAATAACTAACTTTATCTAACCCAAATCTAAGTCTACGAATGAGGTAAGCTATTGAATTAGTTTTGTTAATAACTTTTTAACAAATAATGTGTGACGGCTAAAACCTATGGAAAATTATTCAGGAGGATGACCTCTATAATATCTCAAGGTCAAGGTCATTCGAAGACGTTGACCTTAATGATATATTTACCGTGTTAATATGATTTTCTTATTTTATGAGCAATATCGTCATATATATATAATGTGTATGTATGTATACACGTAATAATGTCATGTGTGCAATCTGCATATATGCAATAATTAACGTTATGTGTACAAATGTATACATGCACACCAAAATCGTATGTGCAAAATGTAAATATGATATGCTTATTTTATACAGTGTTCCAGAAAGAAGAGTCAATATTCTGAAAGGTGATAGTATCGGTCATTTTAAGCAAACATATTCGTATAAATATAAGTCCCATTTCCCATTGTTTCCGAGATAGAGCTATTTGAATGTACAGTTGCAAAATTACTGACAAGAAAGAAATACTGTGTACCATTTTTAATGGTAATTATGCATAAAAGGGACTTCCTCTCTGATTTGCTTTATTTTTAAATATAGGAGATAATGCTGTCGTCGACCAATCCGGCAAGTTTATTGATTAAACGTACAACGTTTCGGCCATGGGTTGTGGCCCTTTTCAAGCAGAATATTTAGTTTGGAACGCCATCAGATCTCTAATCATAATAGGTTGAATTAGTATTTGCGGAGTTTGAAAATTGTTTTAAACTTACAGTTAACCACGTAGTGTAATAATGGTAAGCTTTTGACACGACTAGGATCGCATGTCTTCTCGTTGCGAAAGCTAAACAACGACTGACCGTGGAGAGACTTGCGTACAGGTTTATAAATAAATTAAGAGTCATGAAAATAAAATACAGGGCTAAACAGTGTTGATTATCTTGTCGTAGATCGGGTTAAGGTTATCGGTGTCTTTCTGTAAATTAATCGTATCGTCAAATTTTTTAATATAGAACATTTCAGCGATCTCTCTTTTTCTCCTGTGTTTCTCACTGTGTAAGATTTTAGGAGATTGCCAATGAAAATCATGGCCATGATTAGTGCGATGTTTAGTTACCACAGAGTGATTATCTACGTCTTTTTTTATGTCGTTGAAATGTTCTTTTATACGAGTTGCCAAATGTCGTTTGGTTTGTCCTATGTAGCTCGCGTTACAATTCTCACAGAGGATCCTATAAACTATATCAGTTCTTTTTTCGTCGGCTAATCTGTCTTTTCCTTTCGTTATGGTAGTGTTAAGTTTCTTAGGGATTGTGTAGACAGTATTGAGGCCGCACTTTTTTAGTTTGTGGGCGATGTTCTCACTTGAACCTTTAATGTATGGTAGTGTCATATATAATCTTGCGTCAAATTTCTTAATTTCTTTGTCTTTCGGTAGCTTGATTCCGTGTCTTATTTGGTTGAGCCGTTTTTTTACCTGGTTGTCTATTAACTGTGTTGGAAAGCCATTGTTAGTAAGGATCTCCTTAACCAGTGCCATGTTAGAGTTGTGAAATTGTTCATCCGATAGCAAAATTGCATGGTCCACTAGGTTGATAATAGTATTAATCTTGTAATTTAAAGGATGACTCGAGAAAAAGTTCATGTATCGGCCGGAGAAAGTTGGTTTTCTGTACCAATTAGTCAGTAATTCAACCTATTATGATTAGAGATCTGATGGCGTTCCAAACTAAATATTCTGCTTGAAAAGGGCCACAACCCATGGCCGAAACGTTGTACGTTTAATCAATAAACTTGCCGGATTGGTCGACGACAGCATTATCTCCTTTAATTACCACTGGCGACTTATCATAATATCAATACATTTTTAAATATGTTGTTGGGGATGTCATCCCGAGTAATTACATATATGAAATGACTCGGGAAGACATCCCGGTAAATATGCAGAAAAGGTCACACCTCACTGATTTCCTCGCCACTTAGATATGTTGTAGGGGAAAGTTTTCTGAGTAATTCCCCGCAAGAATCAAGTGGGGGACGGCATTGGTTTAGGAGATATAACAAATTGAAAACTAAAAATTTTAATACTTTTTCTTAGTAATTTGTATTAAAATGCCTGTGTAGCTACCTTTAAAATCATAAACAAACTACCATTTTCATTTACAAGGTCACACCTGCCCCCTCCCGCAACGGTTGGTACGGATTGAACACACACACACACACACGCGCGCGCGCACACGCTTCTTCTCGCGGCGCAGACTGACCGAGCAAGCGAGATCCACTCCACACCTCTGACATAGGGTGGGTAGGGTTATTTTTAACGAAGTGGAGCCCCCCCAAAGGCGGGGCGGAACACACTGTCTTCACGCATGTACTTCCACCATTGTACTGTTCCACATGGGTTTGCAACTTTCCACGTGAAGCGC
>NW_011964665.1:0-4783 GCF_000949405.1 Vollenhovia emeryi
CACGTGAAGATGCAAAGAAGATGCACGAAGATTTTTAATTATTTGTTTACGCCGGTGATGTACATACTATGCCGAAAATGTTGTAGCCAACTTAGACTTCAAAAGAGCACTAAAAAACGACAATTACAGAAACAAACAGATGAATCGTCATCTAAATCTAGCCCTGGACAAAATATTTCACTAATATCAGAACAAGAAATGTCTTATGAAGTAATAAGCCAAGAACCACATTTTTTTACACCACCAGAACAAGGCACTGGTAGTGCTTCACCGACAAACAGCAAACCGGCCAGTCAAGACTCTCTTATTTTTTCTAATCAGTTCTCACAATCCTCAGTTGATGATCCATCTTACGTTCCAGCTATGCAAACGCCATCTGTTGAAATAGTCGAAATGCCATTTCCAAGAGTGATCATAAGTCACGCTTATTGTTTTATTTGTAGGTTGAGCAATGATATTCGAGATGTGCCTCTCGAAGCTCGAATACAAGTATTTGTTAAAAGACAAATTTTTATTCCTAGAAGAAATAAGTGTTGCAATAAACATTTAATAAAAAAGCGTTTCTTTGAAGAGGAAGTAGGTGAAATACGTGTCGTTTCGAATGAATGCTCAATAGAAGTTACAGAATTAACAAAGTTTATGGATAAATTATCTAACAAAGTAGACGCTCGGCTTCATGAACAAATTGGTGATTATTTAATTTCGGAAGAACGTGTTAAAGCTCTTACAGGTCACACGTGGGAAAACATTATCTTACTTCGCAATATGATGTCAACAATGAGGAATTCAGAAAATCGTAATATCACTCAAGCTTTTGTTATATTTTTATATAAATTGAGATATGGTAATTCTGATAACTTGATACCTGCGATCATAGACCTTGATGAAAAGAAAGTCATAAGTTCCGTTAATGCTGTCTTAAAGTGCTTTAAAGATCATGTCCTACCTAAACATTTTGGGATTCACGCTCATTCTAGAGAATTTTTCATCGGTCACACGGCTGCGTCTGCAAGTAGATTGCACAACCTAGACAATCGTTTGGCTCTAATCTGTGATGCAACTTATTTACGTCATCAAAAAAGTGCCAATAATGCTTATCAGCGTAAATAATAAAACTTACCTTTTTAAAAAAAAGGTAAAAAATGCGCCAAGTATAAGCTCCAATGTTACTCTATCTCTTCTGCAAAAGTATCTTCTCTACAAAACTATCTTCTCTACAAAAGTAATGATATCATCAACAAATTACGCCAAATATAATAATGGATATTTATATATGTATAACGCGTATCTTTCTTTTCTACTGTAACCATTCTGTAAATACATCTCATTCGGCCAATAACGTATCGACAACACCGATAAAAAGAAGAGCAACTTTTAAAAATTTAGAAACTCTGTATTTATTCAGGCGAATTAAGGCTTGTGTCCATGATGCTAGTACTTGGTCCAAGTGCTAGTTTTGAGAAATGCGTAGCCAAACAACTTGCAGCTTTTGTGGAACAGCTATATTGATTGGCTACATATTTCGCGGAATTAGAACTTGGACCAAGTACTAGCATCATGGACACAGGCCTTAATTCGCCTGAATAAATACAGAGTTTCTAAATTTTTAAAAGTTGCTATTCTTTTTATCGGTGCTGTCGATACGTTATTGGCCGAATGAGATGTATTTACAGAATGGTTACAGTAGAAAAGAAAGATACGCGTTATACATATATAAATATCCATTGTTATATTTGGCGTAATTTGTTGATGATATCATTACTTTTGTAGAGAAGATGGTTTTGTAGAGAAGATACTTTTGCAGAAGAGATAGAATAACATTGGAGCTTATACTTGGCGCATTTTTTACCTTTTTTTTAAAAAGGTAAGTTTTTGGGTGATGTCATACCTTTTGTAGTGTTAAATACCTCATACTGTTTATCACAACGATTGCATTACACGGTTCTCGGACCGAGATATCGATCCGAGATCTGTCACAAGAGTTATGTTTTACATTACAAAACATACGTCACCGATCGCGCACATTCACAATCAGTTACACAGTTTTTTGCCGCGCTAGTGGCACTTGAGAAGACACCTCACAATCAGTCCCTAATGCGACAAATATATCAATCACGAGACACATTATTAAATAAATCGGCACAAAGGTTAGGTTCACTCTATTTACGTGCGCTCGTAAGTCGGTAACGTCAGTCACATCAGCCGCGCCAAAACGTCAATCACGTGAGCAGCGCCAATGCCACGTTGCGGTAAAAATATGAAATGGACTTTGGTCTGGTCGACGACGACGACGACGTTTCTTAACGTCGATTTCTGATGACACCATTTTACATTGCAATATCTCCACTCATGGGGCACGTAGGAGAAAAATGAAAGCACTTTAATTATATAAATCGAACCCAAGCTATCGATTGAGCCCACTTAAAAGTTCGTCGGATCAGCCGTTGTTGAGATCCGAAAATCTGAGGACCCGTCAACTCGCGTACTCGCGTAAACGTACACGGTCGCTCTCGCGCGCACGGTTCTAGTTAATATTATAACTAGTGAGCTCATACTTGGCGAGAGACACTACCGTGTCTCGTGATAAGCCAAAACAATTTTCAATCTTAATTCTTGTTTTGCTATGTATTTTATTATATATTGTCTGCATACGTGTAATATTACCATCATCTTTAAAAGGAGGTAGAAGCCATTCTTTTATAGGATATATTTTATAGGATATATTCACCTAATAAATGTTGATCTGGTAAAAGGTATTGAGAATATCCATTTGCTTCTATTATAGTATATAAGCATGAATTAGTTAATACTCTGCAATCATTAGCTGATCCAGGATGACCGACGTATACATTTGTAAAGAAACAATCTGCTGTGCATATTCCTTGCAACATTATTGAACGTGTCATATATCTATTTTGATAACACCTTTGATGTATACTTGTTGCCATAACATTTATATGACAACCATCGATTGCTCCAATTACACATTAATTATTACAATTAGCAATATTTTATCAATTTGCAATATTAGCAATATTTGATAATTAAATCTGTTTAAATGTAACATTTAGTCGCACCTGGAAAACCTGCAATATTTTGGAATTTTTCTTGTATGTGGATTCGTTCATTAAGAGTAGGCCATTGTATTAATACAGGTACCAATCTTAAAATACTCTTTATCCAAATATTAATGCAATTAAAAACGGTGGATGTTGCTATATCAAATTTGTCCCCAATTTGTGCCATTGATACTTGATTTGCTAAATAATATATAGCTATTTGGTGAATTTTTTGTGGTGACACTAGTTTAAATCCTCCAGTAAATACCTGAAATTGTATTACAATTGTACTTTACAATAAATCCTAAAATATTGATGTTATCAAGTTGTGATTATTTACTTTTTGTATTTGTTGTTGTCCTACTATTGCTTCCAACAAATGATGAAATGTTAATCTTTTCATTCTAAAATTAAGAAAAAAAATCATGTTCAATATATAAATCTACCCAAATTTCGGAATATAATCCAGCACGGTTATGTGTTTGACTTTCGTTCAATGCCAGTAATGAGCAAATTTTCCTCTTCTTTGCATTCTTCCCTTATGAAAAAATACACTCAATCATACGTTGACGGTCCGAAATAACAAAATAAATCAAATTGCCTGTAAACCTTCATGAAACACTCAATTATGATATATTCGCAGATATTCGCTCTCCTTCTTTTCCAAGTTTAACAGTAGAATTAAGCGAGTAATAAACGACAGCCGAGGCAGCCACTGTAATAAACGAATCCTTGGCGCCTCCGCTTTCGCCCAAATTAATAGGAAAATTAATAGGAAAATTAATAATAACGCAATTAAGCGAACAGTAAGCTGACATCGATGATTTCCGTGGAAAGGATGAACTCCGCGGGAACCGTTGATCACAGCAGCGTATGGGGGCGCTATGCGCCTCCACCGCCAGCCACTATGGCAATCAGGGCCATTAACAATCGCTGAAAATAAGCGAAACATACCATTTATCGAAATACCGGCGAAGCTTCTAGAAGGTTCGATGTTTACGCGATTCAATGCGATATAGCGGAACTTTAGGGAGAAAAACAGGGGATCGGTATGCGCATTAATTACTCGGCGGCGCGCGGCAAAATTAAGATTTGATAAACGGCATAATGATGAACGGAGGTCCTTTGCCAAGGTAACTAAAGCCCAAATTGTTTGGAGCTCCGGAAGGTGCAATAATTAGCACATTTAAGGAAATTCTCGAAGGGCTCCCGCTCATCACCACTTCCGCACTTGCCCTACAACCAAACTGTATATAAGCGGGCCATCGGAGCCCGAATTCGCATACGTTTTCCGACGTTCTCATGGGACGAAGCTCTGCCCGACAGCTGAGTCAAAGCTATAGCCTCGATCTAACACGAAAAAAGACGGATAAGGAAGCGAAAGCTGCCCGACAGTTAGGCCGGCAAAGTAAGCCTCAGTCAGTAAGGAAAGTAGAGGAGTGGATAGGGTTGCGACGACCTGAGTGAAACGTAAGTGAATAATTTGGTGACAACTAACTTTGAGTTAAGACCCTGCTCCCTTCGAGGTAACAATTAAATACTCTTACGCGGAACACTCTGTTGCTCGGTAACAATACTCCGACCCTGTCTCCTTCGGCGACGAAACTGCAAACCTCCAACCTCTCGGATGCGCGCTCGCTACCGGGCGTTCTTCTGATCCTTCTGCCGTCTTGGATGCGCGCTCTCCACGGGGCGTTCTTCCAAAACTCCGTCCGCCCCTCGGA
>NW_011964666.1:0-4784 GCF_000949405.1 Vollenhovia emeryi
ATCTAACATTTTACAAATTTGGCTTCGTCGAACGAGTTCGTTATTGCTATTATGTCGTCAGCAGATTGTTTACATTAAAAAAGTCTTGAACATAATCTCTCGAATCGCGAATTTAGGTTAATCGAGCATTATGCAAAATGTCTTTCCACGCATATTTCAAGTACTTATGTATCTATTTATGTTACTGTGGCGGCCTACGGCAGCCACAAGGCGCCGCGCCATAAGGCGCGCGCCTGACACGCCTGCACGCACGCCGCAGTTCGCGGCGCCACCGATAGGTGGCAAATCGCGTGGGCGCCGAACCCGAGATCAAGATTCGGGCAAATCTAGTATAAAAGGAGGACCCCCGCAACGAATTTTAATCAGACTTTCCGGCGCCAGTCGTCGAAGAAGGAGGAGTCACTCCGAGCGCCAGCCGCCCAGGGACATCCTCCGAGAGCGCTAGACGCCTCCGCAAGAAGCGCCAGCCGCCAGCGAGAAGATCCTACAAGCGCCAGTCGCTTCACCAGGCGTCAACCGCCTTTCTTGAACGCCAGCCGCTCCTCTAGGCGCCAGTCGCCCTCCAGGGGTGCTTTCGCGATGTAGGTTCCGTGCTATAATTGGTCAAATCTGAAATTTCGTAGCATCACATTGAAATTTTATTCAATGAAATTCCAGATTTGACCAATCATAGCACGGATCATTTTGATCCGGATCATTTTGACCTACGTCGCGAAAGCACCCCAGGAAGCGCCAGCCGCTTCACCGGGGCGCCAGCCGCTCTCCCGAGCGCAAGTCGCTCCTACAGGCGCCAGTCGCCTTCCAGGAAGCGCCAGCCGCTTCACCGGGGCGCCAGCCGCTCCTCCGAGCGCCAGCCGCTCCTCCGAGCGCCCAGCCGCTCCTTCGAGCGCTAGTCGCCTCCCGCGGGCGCCTGACGCCAGACACTACGGGGTCTCCAACCAGGGCCCCGACGCTAGACGCCGCAACGCCTGCAGATTCCTCCGGGACTCCCGCGGACACCACCGACATCCGCAAGGCAGTGAAGTCCCGGAGCCGGGCGAATAAGGAGAACCGGGAGCCCTGTTCCCACAAAAGAAGCAAGTCCAGGAGCAAGGGAGACCGGCCTCCATGTCCTCCTCGTGAAGAAGATCTCGTCCCTTTGAGGAAACGGACGCAGCCGAAGCCCGTGCATCTGCAGATCAAGCGTCCCAAAGAGTGCGCCCTTACGGACCACCGGACAGTCAAGCCCGAGCCGGAACCTCGGCGAGATATCCCGGAACGGCCACGGCCACCGAGAGTGTGCCTGGTCGTGAGCGACGACTCCGACCACGGAAGCACACCACGTCGCTCATACCACACAGACGCAGCAACTCAGACGGCGGGTAAAGCTTCACAGGACGCGGCAACCCAGACGAAGTTCCGGGGCGGTAGACACCCCGCTTGTAAAAGCCACAAAAATAAAATGACCTATTAACTTGTAACCTAGCGTCCGTAATCTTACCCTCCACTACCCTTCCTCTTGCGGTCACCCACTGCGTAAAGCGTAGTAGAATTAAGACATACGAACAAGCTAGGCGGAGCATAAAGGTACTATAAGTAGACGCTGGCATCATGTCGAAAACAGGAAAGTATACAGAATCGTCGATAAAAACTGCTCTCGATGCAGTAAGAATGGGCGTGCCTCTGAGGACTGCGAGTAAAATGCACAACGTTCCGAGAAGCACTCTCTATAACAAGTACAAACAAGGTGTTTCACAAGTCGTCAAGAAGGGACCGCCTAGTATTCTGTCTGCGGAAGAAGAAAACCAGCTTGTCAAGTGGATCTTTCATGTCAGTGAAAAAGGTTTCCCGATATCCAAGGATCAGCTCTGTGACAGTGTTGCACGATTGGTTGTGAGACTCGAACGACCAACGCCGTTCAAAGAGAATCGTCCCGGTCGTCACTGGTACGAGGCGTTTCTCCGTCGTCACCCGGAACTTAGCCGAAGAATAGCTCAAAATCTGAATTATAGTCGCGCTTCGGCGACGGAAGAAAGACTTAGAAATTGGTTTGCCGAGGTCGAGAGCTACTTAACAACGCAGAACTTGTTGAATATTGATTCCTCGAGAGTTTACAATTGCGACGAGAGTGCATTTTTCCTATGTCCGAAGGCCGAGAATGTGATTGCAAGAAAAGGTGCGAAATCGGTTTATAAAGTCGTCAATGGGGATGAGAAGGAGTGCCTCACCGTTCTCTTATGGTTAACGCGGCGGGTGTAATGGCCCCACCAATGGTGATGTATTGGTACCAGAGAATTCCGGCGAGCGTAGTTCGAAACGTCCCTAAAGGTTGGAGCATCGGTACATCGGAAAGGGGGGGTGGATGACCGCCGAGACGTTTTACGAATATATCGCAAACGTTTTTTATCCATGGTTGAAAGAAAATAACGTCGAGTTTCCCGTCATTCTTTATGTCAACGGCCATTCTTCGCATTGTACGATATCTCTGAGCGAGTTCTGCAGGGATCATCAAATCGAACTGATCGCATTGTATCCAAATGCTACGCATATTTTGCAGCCCCTGGATGTCGCGGTATTTCACCCGCTGAAATCGTCATGGAAAAAAACAGTCAACAAGTGGAGACTTGACCACGACGGAGATCGTCTAACAAAAGACATTTTTGCGCCAGTGCTGAAAACTGCAATCGACAGCATAGATCACACGGAAACAATTATTCGAGGCTTCGCGTCTTGTGGATTGTTCCCGTTTTCGGCAAATGCCGTCGATTTTGATGTCCTTAGAAAAGGTTTAAAGGAACGGAAATCCAAGGAAGACAACGAAGTCGAGAGTCAGGCTGAGGACATCAAATCGGCGGAGTTTCTGAAATTCTTCCAAGAGCGGCGACCAGCCGGTCTGCTACCAGAGTTTATCGAATCGGAGCGTATTGGTTTTTGGAGTGGCGCGGTAGAAAATCGAGGACTTTTTGCGTTTTGGTTGCAAATGAAGGGAGTCACTGGTATAAAAAAATAATTTAGGAAAACTGTTTTTGACTGCTCTTTTTTGTCGTGGTTCCGCGAAGATCATTTTTTTAAACTTTATTTAGTTAATCGACGCACAGTTTCTGAAGAGTCGAAAAAAACGCGTAAACAACATCTTAATAATATAAGTATTATTGCGACGCCTTGGGGCTGTTGCCCTGAGTCACCTTCACGGATGCTACGGTTCGCGACTCTCACTGAGCTGATCACGATTGAAAACCTGGATATTATCGACGTGAGCACTCCCGATGCACGTAGGAGATCGTTCTGTCTGTTCTGTTCTGTTCTGTACTGTATTGTGTTTTGGACTATCACGTTCGACTATATATATACTGCGATCCCCCACCAAGATTCCAGGAAGTTTTCCCAAAATCTTATTGGTGGGCCCTTAGATCCGCCTATCGATCATCGATCAGCGGCTCGCAGACATCGGAGAAAACAAAGGGTGCGGGGATTACGGAAGCCGCGCGCCCGAGCTCACCGGCGCCGTACACGTTCGAACTCGCACCGCACGCCGCCCTTAATCTTTGTAAACAAGATTGCGCGGATGCCTCGACAGACGGTCGCCTGCGTCGATGCGTGCGTTCTGTGCCGCTTATGTTATCGTCCTTTGTTGTGTACATATATGTATACACATACATTGCGTCGTAGAAACGTCGCGCACGACCCTTCTACGACGCAACACCGTCCTTCCGTATCCTTCCCCCACGTGCACGACAGCGTAAAGTCCGAGTTTTATCATTGATCTATCGCATGTATGCGCTGGAACGCGCACATCGTGTCCGACTCGTGAGAGACGCTACGCAACACGAATAGTATTACCACAGCCCCAGTGGTCGAGCTGGCTAAGACGCCCGTCACGGATTGAGGGAGGTCCCAGGTTCGAATCCTGGTTGGGGTAATATTTTTCGCAATAAGAAATTTAATCGCCAGTTGCGGTCAATAAAAATCATTGATATTTAGTTAATGTTTTGGATATCCGGGAAAAAATGGAGGAGATCTGACCATGTCTGATTTGATAAAATGAGATACAACGAGATCTGAAATTATAGTAAAGTCAGATCTGATTGGACAAAATTTTATCTCGTCAGATCTGCATGGCCAGATCTGATCAGATCCAGCCAGACATGCTAAACTTTAGTCCGATTTCACAAGATCTGACCATTGCTGCTGTTCGATATTGAATCGCAAGTCCAGTCGTCTCTCTTCCGATCTCCTGAGATACGCATCAGATCTCATTAGGTTTAGTCAGACCCAACCAGACATATGTTGATCTCACCAAATCTGATCATTCTTAGTTTGCAAAGTTGAGCAGACATTATGCGTCAGATCTTTTCAGATCTGAGTAGATCTTTCCGGATCTGAGCAGATCTCGACAACGTAGAACTTACAAAAATTTCGTTCTCATCATTATAGGTATTAATTTTTACACCCAATATTGGGCATTATACATGAAATATAGATAACTCTGTGAAGGGGGAGTTGTATGTATTTAATTAAATACATATATGTATACATATACAGGGTGGTCTAAAAGTCCAGGAACGGTTGAATATCCCGAGAAATTGTGGGTGGATCGGAAAACGGAAAAATACGTGTAAGTTTCGTGGTCGAAACTCAACAAGGAGATCGATTGAGGTTAATGATCGAGATCGCAAGATGCAGTGGATAATAACTGTAATTAAGATAAACTATACACTAGCTTTAGCTACAAAATAATAACAAACGTGAATACTTAAACTAACTAACCTGAATCAATACAATTGTCGATATCAAGCAAATTAATC
>NW_011964667.1:0-4785 GCF_000949405.1 Vollenhovia emeryi
TCACACAGACTTTTGCCATTAGGATTTTCGATAGAACTCTGCGGGGGCTACCGGGAACTCTCAACAGAACTGCCGGAAATGTTAAAAAATTTTTCGTGTCTCGTAAGTATCTAATCGACATCTATGATCGCCTGTAGTTTTTTGTTTTAAATTCTATTAATATTTTTTAGGGTTATTGTTAGATTCCTTCGAGTGCTGTTTATTTGCAACATGCATTTCATTCTGACGATATTAGCCAGCAATTAGGTTGTTTGAGATGCCCAAGGCACACCACGTGGAGGTTATCGTCAGATGTCGACTATTAAGGTAAGTATTGTCGACTGTGCCTCTGTTTTTTAGGTTTTTATTATTTTTTATTTTTTTGGGTTTTATTTTGTTTTTGTTAACTTTTTCTTTTTTTATTTTTAGGGTTCTGTTTTTTACTTTTTTGCTTATCTGCTAAGAAAAAACGACAAGAGAAAGACAAAAACCGACAAAAGAAGGAGAAAACTAAATGTACAGAATAATGGCAATTGAGAAATAAAAAAAAGAATAAAAATAAAAGTTTTTTATGATTTGGACACATGTACCTTAGTCAGACATAACATACATTAGTACGTGTGGTTTTGTGTCTTCCAGGTGAGAAACATATTTTTTTTGTTTCGAGATCATCGTATTTTTGCCAGTTTAGACCATCGAAAATTATTGCTACATAGTGTCCGTCGTTGGAGTCCGGATTATATGCTCGGTAGGATACGAGTCCTGCGAGACAATATTTACGATTGTTAATAATTACAGATGTTGGTATCGACTCTAAGTTGAACGTTGTCATTTTTATGTTAGAATCTGGATGATACCTTTTATCAGTAATAATGCTTGTGTCTATAATTATTTGGTTCTCGTAATTAATATTTATTTCGCACTGAGTGTATTTGCACATCTTGCACATAGTCTGTCGTTTGTCTATGTGCACATCATTAATTGCATCCTGCATCGTTATAAAACCGCGTTCTAAAATTAAATTGACATTAATCGACAATGTTGGATTTTTCACATTAGTAACGTGCGAACATTCTGGGCACATTATAGTTGTCACACAACTAGGTCGATCCCGGAATAAATATTCGGCCAGATGTGCGGCATTACTGTTAACGGTTAGCGATTGTACTTGTCGGCGCGAGATTCGTTTTTCGAAAAGACCAATCGATTTTAATATTTTCGCTCTTTCGATGTAGTCGCTCGCTTGAATTTTTTTCCTCTTTAATATTTGTCGTGCCAATCGGACCGTCTGATTCGTACTATCATGTGTTTGAACATTGTATGATTCATATAATGCGAGTCCAGCCATTACAATTTGCAATATGGAATCAAATGCGCACGTTTCATGAATAATTATTGTTTGTTTGTCTATAACGACTGGGTTGCACAGATTGCCGTTGCGAATTAATGGCAGTCCTACTGCACTTTTTATATTGTCTGTGTTCCAGTCGGGACAAGAATCCAAGTAGTTTGGCTTGTGACGTTTCCGCGGTACAGCTTGAGACGTAGAGCTTTCTTGCGTCGTCTTTTCTCTCCAGTCTTCTACCTCATTAAGCGAACTTATGTCAATTTTGTCTTGACTGTCATTTGCGGTATATGATGGATTAGGTGACATTTCTAAAGAGGGCAATCTCTGGTCGCTGAAGTCTAAAAATTCTGATGGTTGTGGCGTGATCTCAGGAGAGGATAAATTGTACGTTTCGGTGTACACCTCGTCACAGTTCTTATCGTGGACATTTTCGCATTCCTCAGTCTTGTTAGAAGGGGCAGTTTGCAGCTCTGGACATTCATATGTTGTTTTATTTAAGATCGCTTCAGTAACGAGACCATTTTCTTCATCCTTAGCACGAGCAGGATGTTCAGCACTTGCTAGAAGGAGCTTACCTTCAATGTACTGTATATGTTGCAAAATAAACTTATCTACGCGCATTGGCAATTGGCCTTTAAAAATTTTTGATTTTAGAGTAGAAAATTCAGCTTCTACGGAAGAAGACGTAGCTGTTCTACTTCCAATCTTAAAATGTGTTTTAATTATTCCTGTCCAGAGAGGTAAAGAACCCATCAGTAATTTGATTTTTCGTGCTACTTCTTTGTCGTAAAAAGCGTTTACAATTGTGCCATTGATCGACTGTGATGCAATTTTTTCCGCTTGGTGGTAAACATTTGTTGCCCATTCCGTCCAACTTTTTGACATTTCGTCATCGTCAACATCGTCCAAGAGGTCGTCTTTGTTATCTGGTGTATCGTCATCAATTGTTACACCTTTAATGTTATTATTCGCGAACCGAAGGTGAATTTCAGAATCTAGTAGCTTGCCTGAATTTTCATTTTCACCAATCTCCTCGCTTAACGCAACTACTAGCACCGACTTTAACAATTTTTCTATTTCGGCTAGGTTATCGGATTGATAAACAATGCAAATACATCTTAAAAAAAACTGGCGTATTTTTGATGTTTTTCTCTTCAAACATTGCCAGCGAGCTACCATTGCCACAACGTGACTAACGTCCAATCGAAGAAAACAGTCGGGCAATGTCGGTTTACATTTGGAAAATATTATGTTGTAACAAATTTCCAAATAATTTTGCAAATCTCGGCAATTTCCAAAAATTCGGGCAACAGCTAATAAAATTGCCTTCCCAAAATCGCTTACTACAAGTGACGGTGTCGGCGCGCCGCTTCTTAATATCTCGAGTAAGAAAAATGAAATTTGTGATGCGTGTTGTCTTGTGGCAATCATTTGAAACGCGGGAAAACTACCTTCACTTGTTACGCACATACATTGGTAAAGGAAAATGTACGGCGATTTTTTTCCATTTGGAAATAATAGCTTATTAGCTATTCCTCCAGTTGCATCAATTGCAAGAAAGCAATCTTTACCTTTGCAGGCATTTTTATACAATACGCGTTGTTCTTCGCTCCAATATAAGCAATAAAAAGGATCACAACCAATGTTACGGATAGTGCCTCGATGTGACGAATGTTTTAGGTATTGTAAATTCTTTACAGGATCCGTACTTTGGATTTCAAGACGTTCATCTAGCAGTTGTTGTTTAGCCTTTCTTAACACGGTAGAATCATATATTATAGGCGGAACCGAATCTCCAATTTCCATTAATCGGATCGCTTCTTCGCGCCTCCATTCAGAAGCACATTTCCGTCCATCTACTAAATCGGTGGCAATTTTTTTTCGGAGGTAACCTTTTAGCTGTCTTTTTTTTGAATGCTCAAAATTTAATTGAAAATTCATGAATTTACATTCAAATATCGCGTCATTACATTTTTTTGGTTTTTTGTGCAAGAATCCATTTATGCTCGCGCTGCATTCTTTGCACTTTCTGTAAAATACAGCGTAATGCTTAGCATTGTTACTTACATAAATTTTTGCACGTTTAAATGATATTGCACACTCAATTTTTGTTTGTTCATATATTTTCTCTGCAAATAAGTCGCTCCATTTTCCGGGCTTGAGAACTGCATACTTTCGATTACCATAAATAGTAGTTTTCTCTTTTATTTTACCCCACTTATCACCCGAAATGATCAATCGAAAATATTTTTCAACATTTTTAGGCGCGTCTGTTACGGTCTTGTTAGTAGGGGAATAATTCGACGTTCCCATAGAATTATCTGTTTTATTTTTAACATCAAATGCATTTAATACAGCCGTGTACATTTGCTTGCGATCGGTTCGCAGGATTTGATATATATGTTTTGGGGATATTTTACTATTATATTCAAGCATTTTTTCTGTAAGTTTTTTATAAATTTCATGCGAAGGAGTATATATTTTCCTGTTCGCATCTATCGTTCGATATTCCTCAGAAATTAATAAACTTAAAAGCGCTTCTGCGTTGTACATTGTGTCGTATATTAATAATTAAAAGCTAAATAAAAAGTTAAGAAGTCGTACACTAAATAAGAAACCGATTGCCTTTGTAAATGGCAGAGGGCTAGTCTGGCAGCGCAAGCATCGACTTAATGCACGCAGCGACTGAGTTGTTATGAACAAGAAGGTTCGAGACGCTGTGGATGCGCTCGGGTCACCGCTGAAACAGTGGATGTGCGGTTCAGAAGGACACAGAGGACTAATCTGGCAGCGCAAGCATTGACTTAATGCACGCAACGACTGAGTTGTTGTAATCAAGAAGGTTCGAGACGCTGTGAATGCGCTCGGGTTACGGCTGAAACAGTGGATGTGCGGTTCAGAAGGACACAGATAATCCACGTTGGCCGGGTGGGGCATACGGGGCATGCGATCTTGTTAGCTGAGTGTCTCGCGCAGGTGGTGGGGGGGGGGGTAGAGATATAGAATATAGAGGGTGAGGAAAAAGTACCGGACCGGTGAAATATTTCGGCAAATATGGGAGATACGGAAAAATGTTTCCGACAAAAGTTGTACGGTTTTAAAAGGGCTATATCATGGTAAAATAAATTTTCGAAAAAAATAAATTTTTTATGGTTAATTAGAGGTTGCCGTCATTTTTTTAAATGGAACTTCCTATTATTTATTATACTATTTTATTCTACTAATTAGTATAAACAACTTTTGTCAGTAACATTTTTTTATTTGCCTAATACTTTTTGAGATATTCAGGAGAAAATTTATAACTTTTTCAATGTTTAGCTTATAATCTCTCGATAACTGTTTGTCGGAGGGAAAAGTAGTAAAGGACTTTTTTACTTGATTTAGTCTCAGGAATATGCTGTTGCAATGGTGTGTCAATTATTGAAAATTTTTGTGTATTGTAACACAAAATTTACATA
>NW_011964668.1:0-4786 GCF_000949405.1 Vollenhovia emeryi
GAGAGAGAGAGGGGGGGGGGGGGGTGGAAAACGCTCGTGGCGGCTCTCGAGAGCGAGACGGACCGACGTCGTCGGTATTTACAGTCCTGGGTGGTTGCGGCAACTCAGTCGGAGAAACGGCGGCGCGGGGCTGACGCGAGAGAAAGGGACAAGGGTGTACACGGAGACGCGGAGAAAAGAGAAGGGCGGAGGTGGCATTCTGGGAACCTGGATCGATGCCGTGTTATCAAATCACGTCCCCCCCCCCCCCGCCTTCTCCTCTCCGTCTTTCATCCGGTTCCTCTCTCGTGTCTCCCTCCACCCCCACCCCCTCGCCGCTCTCCGCCGCGATAGAATCCGCGACGTGCACGCGTATATAGTCGGCGCCGGAGTGATCGTGATATTTCCCCGCGTTTTTTATTCCTTTTGTTTAGCAGCTTCTACGGATTCATTCGATAACAGACGCGTCCGAGATAAGGTGCGCGGACGCACCTCGTTTTGTTCCGTCTAAAAACTTTTCTGCGGATTCCCCGCTAATTATCTTTTCGTCCCGTTTTCTTCTATTTCGTAAATTTTAAATGCCTCAAGTGCCACGTGCGTCACGGCCCGCACTTTTTATATTCCTGCAATCGTTCCTCACCTCGCAAAAATATTATTTATCGCTATCTGGCAGAGTTATTAATTCCAGAATAGAGTACGTTTTATCCTCTATCCGTTCCCTCGCTCGGAGGGTGAACTTTTACGTCACGCACAGCTAATGTCCGAGAAAATGTAATAATTCTGATCGAGAATGCGGCAGTGTCTCCGCTTCTCGATCGATTTTCTAAGGCGTCAGGCGCCCGAAAACCTGTTTTCATTTCACTTCGGTATCAGCTACCTTACGATTAAGACACGGTTACGAGAGGTATCGACTCCCGAGCGAAAGACGAAACATTCCGCTCGCAGCCAGCTGACACACTTGCTAACACATGCATTCGGGTCGCGACGTATAAATATCTTATCTTTCGCATACGCGTACGCATATCGTGACGCCGCGCGGATTAAATCGCCGATGTAAAAATATTAAATCGCGAGGCGCCGCGTTTTTCACTTCTATTTACAAGAGTCGATTATCGCGCGGTTAAAAGTCCGCCGCGCGCAGAATAGAATTTATCCCATCGCCGCGGTCTCGCCAAGAACTTATTATTTCAGTTTGCGGAGAAGGGACAAATTATTTTAAACTCAACCTTCCTCTGCAACGCGAAGATCGTCGGCATACGTACATCGGGTCCGGCGTTTTATTCGGGAAGAAATCATTTCCGTTCGCAACGCAACGAAATCGTGTCCTGTTTATCAAACGCGACGCTACGTAAACATCCTGCATTTTCGCTTATCCCGAGGAAATTTGCGGAAATTCCTTCGCTGATCTCGACGGGGTGCTCGACTCAGCAATTGTCGCCCGATAAAACGTGGCAAAAATAACGAGAACGAGCAGCGGTGTATGTGCATGTACATACGCGCGCAAGATGCACGTAGGTAGGTAGGTCGTTGTGAAAAGCAGGTGGATAGAATACCGAGGCGGAGGAGGTCGCCGCCTCTCGCAACGTCCACGAAAGAGAGAGAGAGAGAGAGAGAGAGAGAGAAAGAGAGAGAGAGAGAAAGAGAGAGACAGAGAGAGAGAGAGAGGCAGCGGCGGAGGCTCAAACCGGATGATTCCGACAATGCTCCGGGGACGGAGGAGTTCCTAACGGGACTCTCTCTACGCGCACCTGACGTCACGAAAATGCGAGGAACGTCTCGCTTTAATCTCACCTTCGAATTGTTAAAATATATATTAAAAAAAACTCATCGTCGAGTAAACGCAGGGAGATAAAACGCGTGGACGAGAAAACGGACTGCGTCGAGTGGGAATAAGTTTATGTGAGAAAAAAATTGCAATTCTTTTTTGCACAAGCGCCTCCTAATTTACCGCGTAAAAATCTGCCTTTCCGCGATGCGCCACGAGATATATTGCACTTGTCGCACGTGTTACTTATTATTTCGCCGTAATACCTGCAAAACTCTCGCGAGTATTTACGAGTCCCAGACGAGAGCCCGAATGACACGGCGCTCTCGTTTTACTTTAACGCAATAGACGACAATGACGGAGAAAGCAACCTACTGAAAGCAGCGATAAACTACCGGATTATGAAATAAACTGAGACATTTTGGATATAAACGTTCGAAGCTTCCACGGTTGACTGCCACGCGGAAGTCGCCGGGCGACGTCAGCAGGCGGAATCGCGAAATTGTGTCGGTTTCCGCGCAATCGCGATTGCGTCTCAAGTTTCGGTCGCTAATTGTACGACGAAAAAGCACCCGGTCGGAGAGTCGCGATTACAAATGGCGCAATCAGCATTGGGTAAGGAGCTGCTACAACGCAGTCACCAAGCAGCACGAAGAGCCGTACACGGACGGAGAAAAATAATAACATTAAAACAGAGACAGCGGCGTCGGTGGCGCAATAATTACATCGATCGACGACGGGTCTGTAATTAACAGTCGCGAACGATCACTTATCCTCGTTTGAACGCCGGTGAACAAACTCAGGAATAACAATTCTCAATTCATTTTCTCTCGCTTTCTTTCTTACCTCGCGGCAAAGAATTCTCTTATCTCGAGTCTAATCCTGACTTGGTTGCTTCTAGAGAAATACTCACTAAATGTCAATAAGGTATATTAAACGTCTGGCGTAAATCACGATGTTATATAAATGATTTATGCGAATGATAATTAACTAATTACATTTTTATATTGCTTAATGTTTTCCTCTTACAAGACTAATCATTTTTCTGCGGGTATTAACGATATTCTGTTTGCCTTTGTACCGCGTACAAAAATTATTTGCACAGTGCGAAAAACCTCTATCAATTTTGCACTCCCGCCCCACTATAAATCAAAGTCGGATGTGTGTCACAGCAGTAGAAACTAATTAATTAGTAACTGTTAGTAGTCTCGAATCTAGAAATCAAATTCGAACGAATCGCGTCATTAGAAGTTAATTAATTAGTAATGCCCCTAATCTCGAGCTTGTTGCCTTCGTACAATAATAGGAAATTAATAAGATGTCAAGATACTCGGAGAGCAAGTCAGCCTCGCAATTTAATATTAATCTCCTCCGCGGGGAGAAGCAATAAATTCGAGACTAAGTAAATTAATAATGAATTAGCATCTGTCAATGCGACAGATCCTGCTTTTATTTCTGACGACGACGTTGTCTAGTTAATAGAGACTGAAGGACTAGAGTACAGCCATAAAAGATCAGCGCTGTGTATCGTAAAATGGAGAAAGATTCCTCTTTAAGAATCGAGTTCGATTACGCGACTTGTCGCATCAAATTAATATCCATCTTTGCGTACCACTAATTCCCCAAGGATTTCATCTTTCATTTGGTTTATGACAAGACACCCGATTTCATAACGAGCTAACTGGTCTTCGCGCAGCCTCGAAATAGCGGCCTCGAATGCAAGGCAGGGCGGTCACGGCGCCGGACACGTTTGTCACTGACGGTTCATTCTGCGCGATTTGTTCAACTCGGTCGCTCGCCTCTTTTCGCCTTAGTAACAGTAACGCTTAAATAATAATGATCACGCGGTCGTCGACCACGCCGACGGCCTCGAGGGTACACGGCATCACGGTAGAATTCGGATGCAGGCGATTTCCGTCGAATAGAGCCCGGCCGAACGTAACGGGTTCTCTGTTTCTCTCGAAAGACCTTGGGAGTTTTACCGTTTCTAGCGCGACCCGAAATTATCTCGTGCTCTGTTACTCTTACTCGGCTCCAACGAAAATTAAGTTACCAATACAAACTAAGTGACAGCAGGCTTTAAAGGTTAAACTTTGTTGCGTTATCGAATGTCGAGGGGCGATCGACGAAGAAATACGTCAACGTATGATGGAAGTTTGGGAAGTTAAAGAGTTAAGAACTGGGAAAGAGAGGAATCCGACGAATGAAGAGTTTAGAGACACAACAGAGGTTAAACCGACCATTCTCGAAGCAGGTAGTCTCTGTATTCGCTAGGCTTAACCGACGAGATCCCATGACGGAAGTTGCAAACGGGTAACGGCGCATTGATGAATGCAACCCTCGGGTCTGCGAGAAAGGGCGGGCGACAAAGGGAGATGGAAGCAGTTTATGAGCACTCCTGCAGAGTTTAAAAATTTCGACGCAACACATGTCCACATTCTACGCATATGTTCCCATTCTGACGCGGCTCAACAATTTCTAGAGCAGTGGCCATTCTCGAAGAGATGCAAACGTATAATCTGTCAAACCCCCCTGACAATGTATCGTGACCTGTCACGTTAGATAATATCTGCAACTTTATTTAGTTCGAAAATTATACAGGATGTGAGTCCTTTTAATCTTAACTTTTAATCTTAACCTGAGACCAAATCGAGTAAAAAAGTCCTGTACTACTTTTCCCTCCAACAGTTATCGAAATATCATAAGCTAAATATTGAAAAAGTTATCCATTTTCTCGTGAACATCTTAAAAAGTGTTGGGCAAATAAAAAAATGTTTCAGACAAAAGTTGTTCATATTAATTAGTAGAAGAATACGATGGTGTAATAAACAAAATGGGGTTTCATGTACAAAATTGAAGGTGATCTTTACGTGGCCTTCAAGCAACTATTCAAGATCGAATTAATGACACCACCTTATTAAAAAAAATTTTTTAATTACATATTTTCAAAATATTTGCCTGTTAAGATTGAAAGGACTCACCCTGTATGTCGTCTCATTAATTTGATAATAATCGCCTGGAGTTTCAATCGTCTAAAACAGT
>NW_011964669.1:0-4787 GCF_000949405.1 Vollenhovia emeryi
AAATTAATCTCGAACATTCCGCCCGCCATCAGCAACGTTGTTGATGATCCCTGATCTTAAGATGAGATTGGCAGGACGGAGAGCTTGATCACTGGTCGGATGAGTATGGCAGTGGCTGTCTTCAAAGTCACCACCCGCACGAGTCCATCCTTCCTAGGATGTAGGGCTGATATCCGGGCTAATTTGCATGGTGGTAGCCGCTCGTCTGTGATGAGCACCAATGATCCGATCTTGATCTCGTTGTTCCTGTGATGCCACTTTGAGATGGCTTGTTGTCGTTGTAGGTAATGCGATGACCATTGTGTCCAAAACTGTTGTGCCTTTTGCTGGATGAGTTGCTATCGTGAGAGTCTTGAGATTGCCAGGTCAGTGCGTGATGGCTCTGGTATGGTGGTCAGCGGACTTCCTACGAGGGAGTGGCCTGGCGTGAGTGCTGAGATGTCTTCTGAGTCGTCACTCAATGATTAGAGATGTCGCGAGTTGAGAATTGCCTCAATTTGAGTGAGCAATGTGGTGAGTTCCTCAAAGGTGAGTACGGCTTCTCCAATGGTGCGCCGTAGTTGGAATTTGATTGGTTTCACGACGGCCTCCCATTTTCCTCCCATGTGAGGTGTCGCTGGGGGATTGAATTCCCATCGGTTGTTATCTTGCGAGAGCAGGTGAGAAACTCGCTGATGTTCTTGAGTGCTCTGGATAAAGAGCCGTTTGAGAGCCGTATCTGCGCCGATGAAATTGGTGCCGCAGTCTGATTGTAAGGTGTGAGCGATGCCGCGTCTGGATGAGAAGCGTCGATAGGCGGCAATGAACCCTTCAGATGAGTAATCACTAACCGCCCCGAGGTGTACTGCTGAAGTTGAGAAGCAGACAAAAACGTAAGTCCAGTCCTTAGTGGTCGTGGCACCTCTTCCTTTCCATGTTTTGACGGTGAGTGGCCCTGCGTAGTCCACACCTGTATGAGTGAACGGTCGTGCCTGCGTAACCCGAGAGAGAGGTAGTTGGCCCATCAATTGATGAGCACGGATCCCCCTCAGCCGAGCACACGTGACAAACCGCAGAATGTGAGACTTGACAGGAGCCCTCCCGCCGAGAATCCAGTATTGTTGTCGGATGTGCGACAGCGTGAGCTGCGTGCCTCCATGTAGAGTCCGTTGATGAGCGTGAGCGATGATCAATGACGACAGCTGAGAGTGACGAGGCAATATTACAGGATGTGTCGCATCGAGTGAGAGAGCTGCGTGAGCGAGTCGTCCGCCGACGCGAATGACTCCTTGAGCGTCGATGTACGCAGTTGATCGGTTGAATGAGTGTGCCTTTACCAACGGTGAGTCTGCTTGTTGCGCCTTGAGCTCGTGAGAGAAGTGCGTTGCTTGAGCTGCCTGAATCCAGAAGAGCCTCGCTTTCTCCAAGGTCTCTGGAGAGATGTGTCTGACAGGCAATGAGTCGTAGACTTTCCTCAACCGTGAGACGAATCTGAAACAGAGAGCTGTAATCCTCAATAGTTTAGTGAGGCTTGAGTACCTGTAGTTGAGTTCCCATTGATGATCAGTCCTTGGCGTAACCGTCAATAGCGAAACGCCTGGGCGAGCTTCTGTTGCACTCAATTCTTCAGAGAGTGCAGGTTGCGACGGCCATGAGTCTGGGTTGAGTATCCATGGTGGTCCCGTCCACCTAAGTGATTGGTTTTGAAGTTGAGCAGTCGTGAGGCCTCGTGATGCGCCACCAGCCGGATTGGAAGTTCCAGGTATGTATCTCCAGTGAGCAGCTGGAGTGAGTCCTTCAATTTGAGCCACCCTGTATCTGACAAAATCCTTCCAGCGTGATGTGTGAGATCTGATCCATGAAAGTGTCACTAGAGATTCCATCCACATGTGAGTTGCCGTTACGTCCATGTTCAAAGTGGCTTTGACGTATTGCATGAGTCGAGAGAGCAGTAGAGCAGCCGTGAGTTCAAGTCGCGGGATTGAGAGCTGCTTGAGAGGTGCTACCTTAGTCTTGGAGCACACAAGTGAGAACGTGGCGCCGTTTGAGTCGTGAACGGATATGTATATAACTGCAGCCATTGCCAATTGAGAAGCATCAGAGAATCCATGAAGTTCCACTTGCGAGTCGCTCCACGTGTTGAGCCACCGTGGTATTGAGAGCTTGGTCAAGCTTGTGAGTTCTTCTCTGATAATGAGCCACCGGGCTGAGAGCTGGGATGGCAGTGGATCATCCCATTGGAGCTTGTGCAGCCACAGCTCCTGCAAGAGAATTTTGGCCTTGATCACGACAGGTGATGCAAAACCAAGTGGATCGAGTATCTGAGCTACTTCAGATAAGACGAGGTGTTTTGTGAGTCTGCCTTCCGAGCGTGAGCTTCGGGTTGAGAATGCAAAGGTATCTTCTTGAGGGAGCCATTTGAGTCCGAGTATCTTGGTTGCGCAATCGTCGAAGGTGATTTGTGAGCCTTGGTCTTCGCTGTCGGTGACAGTCTTGAGTATGTCGAGATGAGTTGCATGCCCTTTTGCTAGTGGGAAGCCGCCCGCCATGCAGAGGCCCTTTAGTTGATGTGCGACCTCCTGCAATTGTTGTATTGTATCTGCACCACCAAATATATCAGTGACATACCTGCCGTGAGTGATAACTGGCACAGCCAGTGGGAAACTATGTCCTTCGTCTTCTGTTAATTGTAACAAGGTCCGTACGGCTGAGAATGGTGCGACCTTCGTCCCGTAAGTGACCGTTGTTGAATGATATGGCACCTCATTGAGCTGATTGTCCATCCAGAGTATCCGCTGTAACTCCCAGTCATCCTTGTGAATCTGAATCGGTCTGTCCATTTTGGTGATGTCCGTAGCGAAAATGTGACTATGTCTACGTATCCCAGGTAGAACATCTGAGATGTTCAGAGGTAGCTTTGCTCCAGTGTACATGAGGTAGTTGACCGAGTAGCCTGATGTGGATGCGCTAGAGCCATTAAAAACTACCCGCAGTTTCGTTGCAATACTGTCCGGATTGAGAACACCGTGATGTGTCAGGTGAAAATGTGAGCGATGACTGGAGATGGATGATGCCTTCGTCATGTGGTTGAGTGTCTCGTAATCAATCATGAATTGTTGATAGAGATGTTGATAATTCTCATTCCTTGAGAATCGTCTGCGTAATCCCTTCAGACATTGATGAGCGGCGTTGTAAGAATCACCCAAAAGATCGTTTGGTGAATTGAGTAGAATCCTGACGATGTACCTCTCTGAAGAATCATGAGAGTGTGTAGTCTTGAAGTGCTTCTCGCACCTCTGCTCGTTGGGAGTGAGCTGAGTGACATCGTGAGTAGGCACCTCCTCTTGATTCCAAAATTTCGTCAATAACTCGTTGAGAGCATCCTCATTGATTTGAGTAGAGGCATGGTGCGTTGATGTGCGTGTTGCTTCTCTATTGACTGGTCCAAGAACGAGCCATCCGAAAATGGAGAGTTGCGCTATCGGCATGAGTGGAGAATGCCGAATGATATTGGGCTTGATGATTTGCCCGTAAGCATCTGCGCCGATGAGGATGTCAACTGGCCGCGGGATGAGAAGGCCTGGATCGGCTAGTGCCAAGGTCCTGAGATGCGGCCATTCTTCCGGTTCCGCCTCGAGCGATGGTAAGATTGATGTAACTGTCCGGAGGACATGAGCTTGAATTGTGACAGCTGCGTTGGAATGTGTCGAGTGTAACGTGAGTGATACGACTCCTCGTGTCCGAGTACACTCCTTGCCTGCAATTCCAGTGACGACAATACCTGAGTATTGATGAGGGATGTTGAGCTGCCGAATGAGATTCTCCGTGACGAAGGTGAGTTCAGATCCTGCGTCAATGAGTAGACGCGCTGAGCGATGAGTGGTGGATGAGCTGCCACGGCTGTGGCGAGTAGAGTTGAGCAGGATGAGCGGACGTGTGAGCTGGTCTCGACGACTGCACCGTCTCTTCAATTTGCGGTCGTGACCAACGAACCACAGGTTGATTGAGCGGACGAAGCTGTCAGTGAGTGGCGGAGTACGCCGATGATGCGTCGCGCTTGCATGTGGCACAGCGTTTTCTCCTGATGAGCGTTCCCCGAGAAATGCTCGTGATGAGTGAGCGCAAAGGGCCATAAGACCTCGAAGTAGGTGTGTTCCTTGAGAAACGCCTTGTGCGTCTCCTCAATTTGAAGCCAGAGCTGATTTACCTCTTCAACAGAAGTCTCTGCAGGAGACTCCGGGAGAATTTCTGCGATGGCCTTGAGAGTAGAGATCCGACCCAGCTGCGTCTGCACCTTCAGGGCGAGTTCCGTGGAGAGCCGAACCGGAGACGCCGTCCTCGAGGATGAGCGATCTCCCGGCCGCAGTTCCAGTTGCTGAGTCACCGGGCGGTCCGCCTTGCCCGTTTTATGATCGTCCGACATGGTGAGATGACACGTGAGAAAGCCGTGGTATCACATGATCGATGAATGTCACTGTGTATATGAGTGCCGAGTGGAGATAATAAAGTCTCTCCACGTTTGTGAGCTGCTCGTTCGAGATGATCACACTTGAGAAGAGATCTCGAAAGGCAGGCCATGCGGCATACTCCCCGGTGAACTTGGGGAATGAGATGTCCGGCCAGCTTGAGTGTATCTGTCAGGTCTCGCCGGCCGATGAGAGTTGTCACGCGAGAGGATCGTGAGATCACGTGATCAATGAGTGGGACCGTATCTTTGCGCGCCGCCGATCACGTGATCGCTTGAGCTAATCGGTTGAGCTAATCCGTCCGAGAGCCTCGCCGCAATCCGGCTCGAAGGACCAAAAAAT
>NW_011964670.1:0-4789 GCF_000949405.1 Vollenhovia emeryi
AAATTTTAAAGGTGCAAATTGGAAATTTGCACATTGCTTCCTCAATATCTGGATTTTTTTATTTTAAAGGTGCAAATTTAAATTTGCAAAACCCAGCATCAGCATTCTGGCAAGTTGTTTTTAATTTATAAGGTGCAAATTGGAAATTTGCAAAATGCAACATTAACATTTTGGCAAGTTGTGTATTCAAAATTAGCTTCCTCATAGAGGAAGCTTTGTGAGTTAATCTGCAAATTAAAAATGTGGACATTGCCCATTCTAAGTTGTAAAAATGTAAATTGCAAATTTGGACATTACTTCGTCATCATGAAGGCAAGTGATTGTTAAAAATTTGGGCAACCTCATAGAAGAGGCTTTGTGAGTTAGGGTTGATTTTGAAAATTGCTTAGTTTAGAATTTTTATTAGCACACAAAGCTTCTGAATTCCCTGTTACTATTTTCCCAGTTTATTGTGCCCTCATCTCCTATTCTTGCGTTGAAATCTCCGCCAATCAATACTCTTCTGTTTTCTGGACTGTGAATTATCTGCCGTAAGTCTTTTACTGTTTCTTTTATGTCTCTGCTATATATTGTTAGAATTCTCCACTGTGTGTTGTTTAGAATCACCCTTCTTTCTTGTATGTCTTCCCGCTCGTTCGTTGTTTCTTCTTCCTTGACACCTCTTCTTATCCCTGTTATTATTCCTCCCCTTGCTCTTCCCTTGGTTCTTTCTCGTTTTGCTGCAGTACTTTTCCATATGAATTTGTCCGGTAGTTTATCTTTCAATTTCTCCCATTGTTTTTCATCGACCCATGTTTCCGTTAGCCCTATGGCGTCGTAATTCTCTATGTGTTTCCAAAATTGTCTGTCCTTGTTAAGCAGGCCCGCAACGTTCCAGAAGCCCGCCGCGAAGGTTTTTCCTCTCTTCTCTCCCTCGTTTGTGTCCTCTTTTGTCCTACTCCCGAAATTTATCTCTGTCGCCCGCGTTCTCGTTTGTCGATCCTTTGCCTGTTCTTTTCGGAGGGTCATTGCCTTTGTATTTCGGGTTGTTGTTGCTTTCTGGCTTTGCAGGGCTTTTTCCGTTGTGAAAACACTCTTTCAGTCCTTCCTCTTCCTTCCATATAAAAATCCTTTCGTTTACCGTTAGTTTCTTATAGCCTATCTTCACCTGGTCTCCTCGCTCTCTCTTCTTTTTCGCAATTTCTACTATCTCTCTTTGCACATCTCTTTCCTTCTTTGTTAGATCGTTGTTGATGAGGCTTGGTTATTCAGGAAAAGTGGATTACGGAGAGAGATTACTTATTAACTTTCTCTTAGTACAATTCGCATTTATTTTTCACAAAGAAAACCGTGTGTACAAGACGACTTCTGTCGGTTACCGTCGTGCAGCGACTGCAATCGTGACTTAGTACGCGTGATCGCGAGACTCGAAATTATTCGTTGTCCCGCTCGGCAATCTTCGTGCATGCTCGCGCGCCCGCGTACGAAATGTGACGACCTGCCTCAATACTTCCGCCGTCGGAGTGTTTCGCATATAAACCGAGACTCGTGTACAGTTTACCAAACCTATCCCTTGGAAGTGCCTTTGTAAATATATCAGCTAATTGCACTTCAGTGGGTACGAACTTCGTATCTATTTCACAATTCTCGACCTGTTCCCGAATATAGTGATATTTTATATCAATATGTTTGGTTCTCTTATGGAACTCGGGGTTTCTAACAAGTCGTATCGTGCTTAGATTATCGATACACAAGACGGTCGGTTTATCTTGTTTAAAACCGATACCTGAGAGCAGCTTTCGAAGCCACACTGCCTCTTTTGCTGCGGTAGCCGCTGCTACATATTCCACCTCGGTCGTGCTCAACGATACCATTTTCTGTCGCTGAAGCGACCACGTTACTATTCCGCCTGCTATGAGAAACGCGTACCCTGTCGTGGATCTGCGCGTTTCAACGTCGTTCGCAAAGTCTGCGTCCGAGTACCCGACTAGATCGATTCCTGACTCGTCCGCGCGAAACACAATACCGATATCTACGGTTTTGACTAAGTACGACAAGATTCGCTTGACCGCCTGCCAGTGACTCTCGTCGTGATTGTTCAAGAATTTACTTACAGTGTTTACCGAATACGCTATATCGGGACGCGTCACACCCGCGAGAAACAGTAACGAACCGACAGCCTCCCGATAAGGGACCGACAACTGTCTCTTTTCGTTCTTTTCTACCGGATACAAAATAGAATGAGGGTCTGCCGGTACCGATACCCCCTTCGCTTGGCTCATTCCGAACCGCTCCAGAATCTTTGTCGCGTACGCTGTCTGATGTATAAACATCGATCTCAATTCTCTGTCGCGACAAATCTGTATCCCTACGAACGTGCTACAATCACCGAGAGTGATTTCGAACGCTTCTCCTAACAACGCGATTATCCTTTCGATCACTTCTTTCGACTTCGCGACTATAATTCCGTCGTCCACAAATAACGCGAGATAGATTTTCTGACTTTCATATATTCCGACGAAAATACATTTATCCGCGTCTATCTCTGTTAAATTAAATTGTCTTAAGACTTCTTTAACCTTGAGGTTCCAGCATCGCGGCGATTACTTCAATCCATAAAGCGATTTCACTAACCGGCACACAATACTTTCTCGCTTCTTTTCTTCCTCGCCTGTTCGAAGTCTACTGGAAACCTCCATCCGGATGTCCTCTTCTAGAATACCGTGCAGAAATGCCGTTTGAACATCAAACTGGACCGCCTCAAGGTCCTTTTGTGTGATAACTGCAAGCAAAACTCTGAGGGAATCGTATCTCACAACTGGTGAGAACGTCTCAGAGTAATCAATTCCTTCTCGCTGCTTGAAGCCTCGAGCACACAGACGAGCTTTATATTTTAGCACGCTTCCATCTGTGTCTCGTAGAACCTTGAAGACCCACCGTGAGTCGATCGTCTTGCCGCCAGGAGTCCTCGGAACAATCTCCCACGTCTTATTCTTCTCGTGTGCCCGTAGCTCTTCTTCGATTGCTTCCGCCCATTGATCTGCTTCTAGACTCGACATCGCTTCTTCGTATGTCGTTGGCGTGCTGTGTTCGATACACAGCGCATATCTCGCTGGCGTTTGAATCGTGTTCCTATCTCGCAGCACTCTTGACGTAGTCGCTTCTTGTTCCGCATGATTTCGGCCGACCTTCTCGACGTCTGCTCTTTGGTTTCTTTCCGCTCTCGCATTCTTGGCAGCCACTTCGTCCGCTTCGTCACCGAGGGCTCCGTCACGGACTTCCTCGTCTGAATCCTTGGCTTCTTCTTCGCTCTCGTCTCTCCCCGGTAGCTCGAATTCGGCTTCAGATCCGGGAACTCTCGATGCCTCCTCGTTTCCTTCTTCGTCGAAAACAACATGTCTTGACACAAAGACTACCTTTTTCGACGGATCGTATAGTCTGTAGTTTGACGACTCGTTGTCATATCCGACCATGACCAGCTTCTGCGCACGTGCTTCGAACTTCGTCGTCTTCCCTTTTGGTACGTACACGAACGCACGTGACCCGAAGATTCGTGCATGCCGAAGATCAGGCTTCCTGCCCGTCCATTGCTCGAACGGTGTACGGCTTCCGCCATTTCTTGATTGCCCCGTGCGGTTTAGCATGTAAACCGCTGTAGCTGTCGCTTCTGCCCACAACTGTGTCGGGAGCCCCTTTGCTTGCAACATCGTCCTCGCTGCTTCGACAATCGTTCGATTGTCTCTCTCGGCTCTCCCGTTCTGCTCGGGCGTATACGGCGCTGTCGTCTCCAGTGTAATTCCTCGGTCCTTTAGGTACTTGGCCATCTTCTCGTTGCGGTACTCTCTCCCGTTGTCCGTGCGCAGGGTTCGCATCGCTCGGCCAAATTTATTAGCTATCATTCTCTCGAACTCCTGAAAGCTTTCATATACGTCAGATTTATGACGAATGAAATAGACGTACCGGAATCCAGTTGCCTCGTCCTTGAACAGCACGTAGAACCTTGCGCCTCCTAATGACTCTACCGGTATTGGCCCGCAAACATCACTGTGGATTACTTGTCCTGGCACTCTAGACTTCTCTCTCGACTCTTTCTTGAATGGCAGTTTGTGAAGCTTACCCATCTGGCATGCTTCGCAGAAGAATTCAGCTGCATTCTTCACGTTGACTCCATCCACGAGCCCGCGTTTCACTAGCTCGACCAGAGCTCTCTTATGGATATGCCCAAGCCTCTCGTGCCACAGTTTGAGATCCCTCGCCGTCACGTTCACCTCGATCTCAGCCCTCGGTCTCCTGAACAGCATCCGATACAAGCCATTTTCTTGTTTAATTCCGGTGGCAACTGTAGCGCCTTCTCGCAATAGGTCTACTCCATCGCCCTTAAAATTTACTTGAAAACCTTTACTTGTGCACACTCCAACCGAAAATAGATTTCGGGAAACTCGTGGCACAAACAGAACATTCTCGATAACACCGCTCTGCCATTCGCCGCATACGAACTTTTCTATTCGTACATTACCGACGCCGGTTACCTCACAGATGCCATATATCGTCTCCGAGCATGACAGACTCCCCAGTTACCGGTCGTAGATCCTCGATCCAGTCACGCCTGAATGTTACCGGAATTAAGTTGGCGCTGGGAGTTCATATTTTCGTATAAAACCTAGCTCAAACGATTGCTCCCGAATTGCTCCATTAGAATCCACAATTGCTCCACTTTTAAAATCAATAGTTTTCGAAATATTAACAAAAAACGTAAAATTTTTAATTTTCAATAAAAACATATTTCTAATAGCTTTGTGCAATTCTAATC
>NW_011964671.1:0-4791 GCF_000949405.1 Vollenhovia emeryi
TACGCTCTCAATAGTTTTTTTTTATAAGGGCTATCACATCATACTCCTCATCAATTTCATGTCATTTTGACTAGGTTTTGACTGGATAATATTAACCTAAGTACAAATTTTTTGCTAGGAAGAAATCTGTGGAAGATTATACGTTACAGAATAATTTTAATTTTCTGATATAAAAGAAAAACAATATTTCGCATGCTTTGTTGATTATAAAATTAGGCAACATGTTCAGATTTTATAACTGTTTGCACTCGTTGATTATGCTTATCTAATGTGTCGCAAATACATGTCCAGTTTGGGCATTTTTTGTAATATATCAATATTTATGAGAGTACTTGAGAAATACTTATGTCTTTTATTTTGTTATCTGTTCCATTAGGCGATGAACGAAACATTGAAGAAAATCTCAAGAATAATGAAATGCAAGAAATAGATTCTGAAAGTGTGGAAAATAATTATCAGCAAGATGAAATGTTAAATGTTTCTGCTTTCCTGGACAAGGAAGAAGGTACCTATTGAAATATTTAATGTTAGAGCAGGGTGGTGTGAACGGACCCGGGAAAGAATAGTTTAACACGTGTCTTTTAGTACGAATTCAATTTATTATAACCGATACCTGAACACGAGTCGATATTTCGCGTGCTTAATTGGTGGACATGTGCCTTAATACTGTACCATCGTACGTTATGCTTAGTACTGATTCGCCCAGCATGGTACGACACTCGGTGTCGCTTCGCGGAACGAAAACTGCCGAAGTTACTCGAGTCGCGCTCGACTCGTTATACTGTACAGACAACCGACAAATATGTGTCTGTACACTTGAAACAGAAATGCGCTGAACTAAACTCTTAGTAATAAACCAACCTATTCTTAACACTACCGCCGTTCGAGCGTTTCTAATAAATCGTCGTCATGTTTAACTTGAAACACAGATCTCGGAAACGGTCTCGCGGCAGCGCCTTCGTGAGCATGTCCGCGCGTTGATTCTCAGACGGAACATACTCTACTTTGATTTCTTTTTCATTTACCTTTTCGCGAATGAAATGAAAGTAGACATTAATATGCTTTGTTCTCTTATGAAATACTTGATTTCTGACTAGTTGGATCGCGCTTTGGTTATCGACGTATAGAGTCGTTTCTTTATTGCAAGGATATCCGATATCCGATAACAATTTTCTTATCCATACTACTTCTCGCGCTGCTGTCGATGCAGCCACGTACTCGGCCTCTGTCGCACTTAACGTCACTAGTCGTTGCCGCTGCGACGACCATGTGACGGCTCCGTTTGCGATACAGAAGACGTATCCTGTTGTGGATCTTCGCGTTTCGATATCTCCGGCATAGTCGGCATCTGAAAAGCCTATTAATTCTGCTTCGCTACCGCCGCTTACATACATTATACCGACATCGATTGTACCTTTAAGATACGCGAATATCCGCTTTACTGCTCGCCAGTGTGTCGCGTTGTGTTTGCTCAAGTATTTGCTTACTGAATTTACCACGAACGCGATGTCCGGTCTCGATACGGCCGCTAAGAAAACCAACGATCCGACAGCCTCGCGATACGGCACGTTACTCAATTTTTCGTCGTATTCCTCGGTAGGGGATAGTGCTGCATGTGGGTCCGCCGGCACACTTACCGGTTTCGCGTTAGCCATCCCGAACTTTTCAATTATTTTTCGCGTGTACTCGCCCTGATGGATCGTTAACGTTTTCCGCTCTCTATCGCGTTCGATTTGTAGCCCGACAAAAATATTCGATTTCTCGACCGTTACTTTGAATGTATCGCTCAGTCGCTGGATTATTGTCTTAAGTGTCTCTATATTATTCGAAGCGACTAGGCCATCGTCAACAAATAACGCCAAGTAAACTACGTCGTTTTTTAATTTTCCGACAAACACACACTTATCTGCTTCGCACTCTTTGAGGTTGAACTCGTTCAGAAACTTCGTGAATTTCAGGTTCCAGCATCTTGGAGCCTGTTTCAGCCCGTAGAGAGATCTCTCGAGCTTGCACGCGACGTTCCTTGGGTCTTCTTCCACCTTGAGTCCTTCCGGGATTTCCATGAATATCGTCTCTTCCAGCTTTCCGTATAGGAACGCAGTTTGTACGTCGAACTGCATTATTTCGAGATCTTTCATAGCGATTGTCGCCAGCAATATTCTCAGTGAGTCATATCTCACCACTAGAGAGAACGTTTCCTTGTAGTCGATCCCTTCTCGTTGTAGGAAGCCTCTCGCGCACAGTCGAGCCTTGAATTGATGTGACTTCCCGTCGGCATCCTTCTTCACCCGAAACACCCATTTCGAGTCGATCAGTCTCATTCCAGGCGTTCTTTTCACCAATTTCCACGTATTGTTCTCCTCGTGCGCCTTGAACTCGTTTTGAATAGCACTCGCCCACTGCGCGGCTTCAGTACTATTCGTTGCCTCTTCGTATGTCGTCGGTACGTTATATTCGACAACATTTGCGTTATACCGGTACCTGCTCGGAGTCTGGATTCTCGAGCGATCTCGCAGGATTCTTGGGTCCTCTTGTGCTGGCTCGTCTGGTATCTGTCGTTCGCTGGCTTCGTCGATGTCCTCTTCTTCTTCTTGTTCATCGTCGTCGCCTTCTTCTGCGTCGATCACGTTCTCGTTCTCGTGCTTGTCCTCGGCTTTCTGTAGTGGAAGAGTTAATTCATTTTCTTCTTTCTCTTCTACCTTCGCAGGCTGGGTTCCGACATTTTCGTTGAACACGACATTTCGAGCTATGCTGACCTTTCTTGTTTCAGGATCGTACACCCGGTAATTCGTCGATTCCTCTGTGTACCCGACAAAGATCTTCTTGCTCGCCCGCGCATCGAATTTTTGCGTGAATTGTTTGGGAGTGTGCACGTATGCATCCGAACCAAAGATTCGCAGATGCTTCAGATTTGGAGTTCTGCCAGTCCATGCCTCATACGTTGTTACGGCACCACTCGTCCACACGGTTCGATTAAGAACATATACCGCACAATTCACTGCTTCTGCCCATAGGCTCAACGGTAGATTTTTCGCAATTATCATTGTTCGTGCGCTTTCGACTATCGTCCGATTGTCGCGTTCTGCCTTGCCGTTTTGCTCCGGGTTGTACGGCGCCGTCGTCTCTCACTGGATTCCACGTTTTTCAAGATAATTGTCCATTTCTTTGTTGCAGAATTCCCGACCGTTATCCGAGCGTAGCGTTTTTATTTTTCTACCGAACTTGTTCTTGATCATCTTCTCGAAGATCTTGAATTTCTCGTACACCTCTTGTTTCTTCTTTATGAAGTACACGTGTCTGTAACCGGTAGCTTCGTCTTTGAAGGTTAAAAAGTACCTCGATCCTCCAACCGAGTTCGTTGACATCGGCCCACAGACATCTGAGTGCATTTTCTCGCCCGGTTTTATATTTTTGTTGCGCTCCGACTTCTTGTTAAACGGCAGCCTGTGCAGTTTCCCCAATTGACACGGTTCACAGAGAACGTCAGTTTTGTCCGTAATCGACACTCCACTCACAAGCCCCTTTTCGGCCAGTTCGCGTATCGCGCGCTTCCCGACGTGTCCCAATCGCTCATGCCACACGTTTAGGTTCGTCGTGGCTATGTTCACTTCTTCGGCACTTCCTTGCTTCGTGACGATAAAGAACATGCGATACACGTCGTTACTTTGCTTCATGCCGGTCGCGAGCACCTTGCCATCGAGCACCACTTCGACCCGATTGTTTTTAAAGTGCACTCCGAAACCCTTTTTCGTACACACTCCGACCGAGAATAATTTTTTGCGCAACTTCGGAACATGCAACACTTTTTCGATTCGCGCGTCGTGCCACACACCGTCAATAAGTTTCTTAATACGCACCGTGCCTTCACCAGCGACGTTGCAGATCTGATTGTTACCGAATGATATTGTAGCGCCAGTGTTGTCCGTCTTGTAATCGGTAAGCCAGTCACGTCGATAAGTTAGGTGCCTTGACGCACCACTGTCTATTAGCCATGCCTCTCCTTGTTCGGCCGCCATCACGTGACTTTGCGTCCACAACACACGAGCGTTTTCGGCGCCCTTTCAAACCCGACACGAACGAACGTTTACCCGTCTCCACTACGAATGCGCAGTCGCGAGATTTTTCGCCGTCCTCGCGCGGTTTCCGTTTATTCCGACACCGACTCACGATATGTCCCATTTCTTGACACTTATAGCACTGCAGTTCCTTAGTTTCCTTTTTGTATTTAGGCTTATTCTTCTCGTTGTTTTTCGCTCCTCGCAGACGTCGATTTTTGGCCGTCGCGGCCAACGCTTCCGAAGCGTCTTCGTCATTGTTCAGCCTCGTGTCTTCTCTGATCAATCTTTCTTGTAGATTATCGAGAGTTTGTCGTGCAGGGTCAACGCTGTCCCACGCCACCTGCAGCGTGCTGAACCTCGTGGTCAGACTTGCGAGGATTTTCGCCATAACTGTGGCGTCCGACACGTCTTCACCGACGTCCTTGAGCTGACTTGCCATATTCATTATTGTGGCTACGTGCTTTACCGCCGTATCGGCTTCGCTCATCCGATACGCGTGAAACTTCTGCAGCAGACCCAGCTTATTTGATGCCGTCTTCTGCTCGTGAATAAGGCACAGTTTGTCCCACATCTCTTTCGCAGAGATACACGATAGCACACACACCTGTTGAGCTTCGTCGAGGTTGGACAGGATGATGAACTTCGCCGTTGCATCATCCTTCAGGTTTTTCTTCAGCGCAGCCGCGCGTCCTTCTCCTGCGGGTGGCTCTTCCCTCGTGCCGTCAATGATGTC
>NW_011964672.1:0-4791 GCF_000949405.1 Vollenhovia emeryi
GACATCACGCACCTAGACAAGAAAGTCGCTGTCAGCATCCAGGTTTAGGCGCTTGACCTCATGACTCATGCCATGGATGCGCGCAGATGTGTGTCTGCGCTAATCATTTGTATATCGTCATCTTCCGATGATATCTATTACATGCATGTGTCGCGGATTGTCTCGCGCCGCGGACCTCCCCGCGCCGCGGATCGCGTAGCGCCGCGGTCCTCCCCGCGCCATCGCGGATCGCGTAGCGCCACGGTCCTCCCCGCGCCATCGCGGATCGCGTAGCATCGCGGTCCTCCCCCTACCCGCACGAATCGCCGTAGAATATCTCCTTCCCCGCGCCCCGCGGATCGCCGCGGAATATCTCCCTCCCCGCGCCCCGCGGATCGCCAAGCGTCGTGGAATAATAAGCGTGGAACTCTCTGACATCATGCGCCTTGATAAGAAAGTCATCAGCCAGGTTTCGGCGCTTGATCCCGTGACTCATACCCGCCCAGGTGTTCGATGACAGGTCAGCACCTAGATATCTGTTACATGTCACGTAGTGACAGGTCAGCACCTTGCGTGACGTCAAGGTCGCGTACTCCCCCTCCTCCCCGCGGTCCCCTCGCCCCGGAGTACCCCCCTCCCTGCTGTCCCCTCGCCACGGGGTACCCCCCTGCCCCGCTCCCCCCTCGGAGCCCCATGGGTTAGAACCGGCCTATATACCCTACTAGTGTCGTCTTGTTAGCAGCGGGTTTTGCGGTAGCTGGTTGTATGCTGGCCACCGCTACTGCCCTACATGTCACTTCGTGTATCCTGTCCGCTTGTTCAGCGACTTCATCGAGATTGTCTCCGTTGCGTGTGGCCAGGATAGCCTGTAGCTGTGCCGGTAATCGTCCCATCCACAATGTCCTCAGCAATTGTTCTGGGATAGCGGAGCTCGCCAAAGCTTGCAGGTGCCGCAGGAATTGTGATGGTCTTCGGTCGCCCATCTCTTCGTGCTCTAGTAATTGTCGGATCTGTTGTTCTTGTGACACTGAGAGTCGTTGGATGAGAGCCTTCTTGATACTCTCATATTTGTCTCGCACCGGAGGGTTAGTAATCAAATCTTTGATTTCTTTCGCGTGTCTCGTTTCTACGTGCGATAATACGTAGGCATACTTTGTGCCATCTTGCACGATCTCGCCCAGTGTGAACTGGCTTTCCAGCTGCGCGAACCATAGTTCCGGTTCGTCTGACCAGAATGGTGGTATTTTCAGCGCCACTCGATGTATTTGCGCCTCCGTGGCTGTTGCGTTAGGTGGGTCTTGCGGGTCCGGCATAATCGTATTTATGATCACGTCGGGGTCACCAATTTTGTAGGGTTTCTTGCGGAGAACCGTGGGTGTTCTATGGTTACGTTATTGGTCGCCCTGTAAAGGGCGGTTTGCGTGTGTCGCCCTGAGAAGAGCGGTTACGTGTCTTCTTGGGGCTGGCCTTAGTCTCGAGATCCTCCCGGGGTCGGATCTTCTGCCGGCGGCTCGTTCTCTTTCTCCCCCACCTTCTTCCTCGTCGGTTTCGTCGGCGAGGATCCGAAAAGTTTATCCAGTTGAACGCGTAGTTTCTTGGAGGACTTCCTCCTGCGGCCTGGCGTCCGTGGGCGACCGACGGGTGTTTGAGGAGGAGGACTGTCTAGGCCTGACGTGCCCTGAGTTCCTCTCGGTGAGGAGTGTTGCGCCCCGTCTACAGGTACGGCCTGGAGTTCGGCCGATCCCTGCGGTGACGTCTGAGTGGCCGCTTCGGTGGTGTCGACTCTGCGGTGTACTTGTGTCCCTTGCTCTCGAAATCGGGCTCCTATACTTGTAATCGGCTCTAGTCTCCACGGGATGTAGCTATGTCCGAGTATCGGTGGAGGCCTAGGCCCCTGGCGTAGTCGCGGATCCGATGGCACTACGGGTTGCGACGGTGGTAGAGGCGGTCCGCGCTCTGGGCTTCCCGGTGGACGTCCTGGTGGTGGGACGTCTCGGAGTCGTCGCCGGACTCGTGGCAGGATCCTCGCTGGTGTGCCAAGGCCCTCAGGAGCTCGCTTGGGTCGATGTCGAGGCCCGTGGAGCTCGCTCGATGAAGATATCGAGGCCTTGAAGAAGCTCGCTCGATGGAGATACCGAGGCCCTAGGGGCTCGCTCGGTGAAGATATCAAGGCCTGAGGAAGCTCCCTTGATAGAGATGCCGAGGCCCGCGGGGCTCACTCGGTGGAGATACCGAGGCCTAAGGAGGCTCGCTCGGTGAAGGTACCGAGGCCTAAGAAGGCTCGCTCGGTGAAGATATCGAGGCCTAAGGAGGCTCGCTCGATAGAGATTCCGAGGCCCAAGGGGCTCGCTCGGGGCAAAATAATCGAGGCCCGTGGGGCTCACTCGATCAACACTTGGTACTGTCGACTACTTCACTCGCGAACTGTCTCCGACAAGAAACACTTATTGAAATTTCGTCGTCGCCGGAGGTCTTAATATACCCATCGCCACTGAATTTTAAGCGCGAGTATGCTGACGGCGCTGGTGGCCGCCTAGCGGTGCCGCGCCGAACCACCGCCGTGTCACCGGCGCTCGCAGGAGCGGCGCCGTGCCGTGCAGTGCCCGCGCGCCTGATGTGGCGTGAGTCGCCACATTATCTATTTCAGGTTGACACTTTTAAAAAGAAAAAATGGCCTGCTACACCATCGACCAGATTAACAAAAATCCGTGGCTGTCGATCCAAGACGTCGTTGGCGACGCCAAGACGTGGCCACAATTTATAAGAAGTGCAATAGCATATTCAAATAGCGCGCGGCTCCTCGCGTCGCCGCCATCTTACCAGTGTCTGCGCGCGCTGTGGCTACTAATCACCGCATTGGTCGCGTCAGAACCTTTTTTTTTTTTACCCGGTGGGAATCCTCATGGACCGTCCCCCCGTTCCGCTGGGACAGAAAGGGGGGGGTGTGTGGGACTCACCCTCCCTGTAACCCCAGGCAATTGACACCCTGGGGCCAGCGTGCAATGGAGGGCGCCTACCGCACTAAAACCACCGGGGGTAGACTTCTCTGCGCCATATTGAACCGGTCGGGGACTGCGACGCATATCATTCCAGACCGGTTCGGCGCCGCACACCTTCGACATGGTGCGCCCATCTCGGCTCTGACTGAGCCACGTCCATTCGACTTGGACGTTCATCTAGCGCAGGGGTGGGCAAAATGCTGCCCGCGGGCAACGGGCGCCCGCGGGCGCCCGCGGGCATGCCCGCGGGCATGCCCCCACTCCAATCATCGCCCCACCACGTCTCAATCATATTCGGAACTATACTTCTAAAGCGCGACGTTCTTTCCCACTTGCCGAAACTGTCTCCCCACTCTTGCCGAAACTGTCTCCCCACTCTTGCCCGACACGCACAGCTATTGCCCGCGGGCAAACGGGCGCCCGCGGGCAGTGAAAATTGCCCAGGCCTGATCTAGCGCTTTTGAACGCGCCGCGACGGGGGTGCCACCGGGCCCCCGCCGCGCCCCCTAGATGTTGTTGGGGGCGGGCGAGCCAGGGGTCCTCAGCCCCTGACCCGCCCCCTGGGATCTCCCTGACTTCCCAGATCACTTCTCCTTTGAGTCGCCTCTTACGACAGGCAGGAGATACCCCGGGCCTATTCGTCGGCGGGTCCCGGACGCCATGTAAGGGAGATCTCCCCTCCCTTACCGATCGGGTGATCGGTATCCGTGGTCTGAGGGAGGGGGGAGGTAGCAGGCGAACTGACGCCGCCCCTCAGGGCAGGGTCAGCCGCCCCGCGAATCCCACCCTCCTCCCCCAGACCACCTCCTCGATAAGCCAGTAGACCGGCTTCCGCCAATCCTGGGCTCGTTTGTTGCAGGTCCCTTGTTGGCCTCCTCCGGTGGGCACTGGTTTGTCCCACTTCTCTCGTTGGGAGGGTGGTTACCCGTAACGGGCCGCCACCCCTTCTCATTAATCTCCGCGCAGGTGCGCCGGGATTCCTCTTCTCCTTCCTCGTCCCCTTGCACCTCCTCTCTGCACCCCTGGGGGGTCGGTCTCCCCCCTGCGGATGCGCTCCGCCTCCTCCTTCTGCAGCATCACATGCTCACAGAAGGAGGAGAACGCCCTCCACGTCGGCTCTCCCCCCGTGACGGCCTCCACCACCTTCCTGAGCGAGAGGTCCGCTCCCAGGACTCCCATGAGATTCTCTCTCTGGGCCTCCCATGCGGGGCAGGCCTCCAAGGTGTGGGTCGGCGTATCCACCGCTTCCCCGCAGTGATGGCAGACTGGTGTCTGCTCCTTCTTTATCCTATGCAGATACTGCCCAAAGCAGCCGTGCCCGGACAGTATCTGCGACGTCCTATACGACGCCCTGGCCCATATGCGGTCAAGCCAGGCGTCGAGATTGGGGAGTATGGCCGATATAGTTCTTTGGCCGGCGGAGTTCGGATTCGATAGCCGGATCCTCCATTTTTCCCTCAATCGCTCCTTCGATTGGAGATTGACCAGTCTCCTTATCCTTCCCGTGATCGGGACTCCCTCTCCTTTTAACCGGGCAATCCTCTCGTAGGCCTCCGCGTAAGCGCCCGCTAGGAGGTCCGCAGGAGGGATTCCCGCCATCAATGTTGCCGCTGCGTGCGACACAGTTCGGTAGCAACGAGTCACACGCACCGTCATTTTCCTCTGCGTCTGCCGCAGGGCCGCCACGGCCTTTTTGTTGCCCTGTATCGTCTCCGCCCATACTGGAGCACCGTACAGCATAACGGAGTGTACGACCCCCGCGTACAGCCTCCTAACGCGTCCGCTAGGGCCTCCCAGGTTGGGCATCAAACGT
>NW_011964673.1:0-4794 GCF_000949405.1 Vollenhovia emeryi
TGGCCCACCCTGTATATATATATGTATATGTAGTATAGTTATATGCAGACAGAAAGATGTGTCGTTGTTAAAACGGTCTACCGCCGGTAAAAAATTATCATTTAGAATTTTCTTTAAGAAAATTTCTTACGGGCGACTAGCGATACACCTATTTGTCCGTAGTAGGTACTTCAGTGAGCCTCAAATCGACGCGCATGCGCTAAAAAGCGCGACCATTCTGGCATCACTGTCACCAAGTGGATCGAGCTCTGCCCCCTCCGGCGGGCCATGGGCAAGAAGATACGCGAGGCGATAGAGGAGCTTGTCGTGTTCCGCTGGGGCGCGCCGCGAGGTTTATTGACGGATAACGGAACGGAATTTATTAATAGGGAGCTCGGGGCCCTCGCGGCCCAGTACGGTATTAGCCACTCGACGATTCCGCCGTACCACCCGCATGCGAACCCGGTCGAGCGGGTGAACCGCGTACTTAAAACCATGATCACCGCGTTTTTGGAGCGGGACCACCGGGAGTGGGACCTCCACCTCGCCGAATTCCGCTTCGCCTATAATTCCGCTTCGCCTATAATTCCGCGTACCATACCACCCTCCGAACGACGCCCGCCTTTCTGAATTTCGGGAGGGAACCGGACCCGGTGCGCCTGGCCGATCCCACGGGGGAGGCGGCGACCGAGGTCGCACTGTCGGATCCGGGTATATTGGGGCCAACGCATGGAGCGCATGCGCACGCTGCGAGCATGGGTGACGGAAAACTTGGAGGCCGCGCGGGAGGTCCAGGCGCGTCAGTACAAGGGGAGAAGAGACCGACAATACGAGATCGGCGCACCCGTGTTGAAGCGGCAGCATGTGTTGTCGTCCGCGGTTCAGCATGTCTCCGCGAAACTGGCGACCAAATTCCACGGCCCCTACACCATCGCGAAGATCTTGTCGCCGGTCGTGTACGAGCTGATGGATCGGGTGGGGACCCTCGCGGGCAAGGTGCATGTCAAGGACCTCAAACCCTACAACGAGCCCTTTGCTCCCTAGGCGCCGAGCGAAGGGCGAGAGTCGCCGCGGACCGCGCACTCGCGCCGTCGAGGCCACCGAGAAAGCCGGGGGAGGCATCGCGGCGGGATGGAGGACCGCGCCACATTCAACCGGCGATGGGGTCCACTGTACCGGTGGATCCTACAAGAGTACCCCGGGTTCTGGGAGGCCCTCCGGGGGGAGATGTTCCGCCAGCTGAGCGGGCCCACCGGTCCCGGGCATGTGGCCCTTTCCGACTGGCCGGAGATACGGAAGGCCGAGACGCAGACAGCGCCGAGCCCCCGCAAGAGCCGAGGCACCCAGGCGGACCGCCCGGGGGCCCACGTCCAGGAGACCGCGACACAGACAGAGCCGATGGAGGTGCGCCGGACCACGCGCTATAAGGACGCGGGCACCCAGACGAAGGGGGGGCCCGCGGGCCCCGAAGAGCCCCGGCCAGAGACGGCTGCCCGCCAACCGCCGTCCACGCCGCGAACCGCGGGCGAGGGCCGATCGGAGAGGAGCCGAAGCCCACCGCCGCAGCTACCGAAGGAGGCCCCGCTACCCATCGCCCGGGGAGCAGAGAACACCGACATGTGGGGGCAGCTGGAGCGCTGCTGGAATTACGGTTCCGCCACGCATTTCGCGCACAGCTATCCCCGCCCCCGGTCACGGAAATTCTGTTACCGGTGCGGCAAAGAAGGGGAGGACGTCCGTCAGTGCCCCAACTGCCGCCCGGGGTGGGTGGCCCAGGGCCCGTACACCCCGGGGAAGGGTCACCCGGGGGCCGGAGCCGCGTTGCCGCCGGGGATCACCACCGGGGGGCCCGAGAAGGACCTCCCGCTACAGGAGTGGTTTTGTTTTTTCTCTTCTTTCTTTTTCTCGCCTAGTTAGTTTTTGTTTTTGTCGTTTCTTTTTTGTTTTTGTTGTTTTGGTCGCCGTTCTTTTTTTGTTCTCGCGGAGTCATTGGTACCGGGAGAGGGAACGCAGCCTAAGCGGTCCACATTTTTTTGTTCCTTCCGCCCGGTCCCCGTTTTTGTTGATTAACGCGGAATACGTCGCGGCGGGGAGGCCCGTTGCCGACTCGCGCCGAAGAAGAGTTTTTTTGTTGCCTTTTCCGTTCCGTGTGTGGCTACTCCTCACCGGAGGCCGAGCCCTATGACGACCGCACTAGCGGCGAATAAATTGTGACGTTAAGTTAACCGCCTGCCCTCGTCTCGTCTTTTTTCCCCTTTTGTTCTCTCGTCCTTTCCTTTTTTTCTTTCTCTTTTCCTCTTTGGTTTTTCTTTTGCTTTTCTTTCGCCGATGCGGGGGGTCTGCCCCGAGGACGCGAGCCCAAGCGCCCGGGTGCCTCGGGGGTAATTTCCTTTTTTTTCGTACGTCGCCTCGCGTTTTCGCGCGCGGCGAGGCGGGGGCCGCTGTGGGGTACCGCGAGGGTTGACGCCCCGGGAGGATCCCGCGAGAGGGATGGCCAGACCGAGCAGGGCCGACTCGGAGGCGGGCAGCTTGCCGAGGGCTAACTTCGCCGGTGCGGCTCCTCTTGGCGTGGGGGTGTTGGCGCCCAACGTGGGGCCAAATTCTTGTTACGCCTTTTTCGATCTTCCCCGGGCGCGGCAGAGAAAGAGGCGACTTTTACGACCGGTACACGGCCGTCGCCGTTCCGGGCGGATCGCCGGAACGGACGCGAAAGATGCGAAGTTGGGCGCCAGACGCGCTCGCGGGCGGCGTCGAATTACTACCGCGAGACGACTCAAAGTACGGGAAAAGCGGCGTCGATCCGCTCGACGCGCGCCGCTAGTCAGCCTCCTCGACACGAAACGGGCCGGCTGCTCGGTTCCGTCGGCAGAGTGGCGGGGTCCCGTAAGCACGGGCACGCGAGAACGGGACGGCGGGACGGAGCGCGACACACACACGCACAGACGAGCACACAGAAATAATCCCGACACGGGCTACTAAAATATCATAGGCAATTTAATGTTCCGATCATACAACGGGGCCCCCGCCGAGGCGGACTTGTGGCCAGTCGGTCTCCTACCTCCCCGCTGGAGGCCAGTCGCGTTCGCGACACATAACTCGCGGCCGACATCCGGTGTGCTGGTTCGCCGCGCGGCGGACGTCGCCGCGAAAGAATTCCCCGACGCTAACGAAAGTGCTCCCGCTCGGACAGCGGCACTTGGGGCGCTCGTTCGACGCTCCCCTCCGAGGTCGCATTAACCGGTACCCGCCCGCGACAATCATCCGATAAGCCCACGGCCGCCCCCCGGGAGCCCCCGCGCTTGGCACCGCCGGTCCGCTCGTGACACGAAATGTCCGGCTCCGACTCCCCCTTGGAGCGGACGCCCGACGGCCTGAAACACTAAGGCGAACGCGGCGCGATGCAGAGCGCGAGCTAACCCCCTCGGAAGCACGCGGCTTTTACATTATAATTTGTCCTTCGAGGGCCTCCTCACCGCTACGCTCCCTGGGTCCCACGGCGCGGTCCCGGTCGGCACTCCTCTCCTCGGCTCCTCGACACAGGCTCGGTACGGCACGTGGTCGGCACTCGGATCGCCGGCTCGATACGCGCTCTGAGATGCGATGTGATACGGGCGAGGATCCGCGAACGAAAGCGGAAGATCCTGCGCGAGCGGGTCGATCACCCGATCGCTCGTTACGACCGCGAAAAGGGGCTGCGCGAGATAGCGGCGCCGCGGATCCGCCAATCAGGGGGGGGGGGCGCTCGCCCGGCGTGTCGCCGGGCCCGCAGGGGCGTTATCGGTGTCCGCGCGTTTTCGGGTGCAACAATTCGCCCCGCGCGGTTCGCAGGGCCGGGGTGGTCGATCCTGCACGCAGAAAAGTGTTTGATTGTGGAAACCAAAAATTTGGTTAAGACAACAGAAAAATTTGGTTCTATATGGCCCAATGAAACACGCTGGTTGTAACAATCAAAAAAATTGGTTGACGAATGTTCGGTTAAGGCTAACACACTTTTGGTTGTATTGAAGAATAACCAATTGATTTAGTTGTCATTATCAAACTTAAACTAGTGTCGAGTACCATAATTTATGGTTGTAATTTGGTTCAACTAATGTACTTTGGTTGTCTGGGTAACCACATTAGTTTGTTCTTATTACCAAATCTATAAACCTATATTTTTGGTTCACTGAACTAAACTGAAAATCCTTTTTACCCTTACATACTGTGCAAAAATGATTAATGATAGAGGAAAACTCGGTAAACTGGAACAATTTTTATTAAAACAAATGGTAAATGTAATATACATAAAATTTGTCAGCAATAACAAGTTATGACTTAAGTTCACAGAATATAGTTTAACACTATACACATTGCAAATGAAATGAAACTAAAATCATACAGACTTGTAAATGTTACAAACAAATATCACATTAAACCATAGGAACATTAAAAACAAAGTGGATCGACAATGCAAGATCAGCACGAGACTGAAGTAAACAGAATATACTTCAAAACTACCCAGCAAACACAAAGTAACAGTTATAGGTATACACATATCAAATAAAAAGAAACTACAAAATTATTCAGAATTATATAAATATGTTACATCAATAGCATAGAAACAAAGTCGATCCACAATGCAAGACACAATACGAGTATATCACAGCGACTGCTTCAAAGTAATATAGGAAAAGCCATTAGCCATAGTACAATAAATTACAGGGAAAGGACTTATCAAATCTTGTATCTCAATACAGCGCCATTGATCACATTCAGAGACTGAGTAGGCATACAAATCAGGTTCATAACTAATAGTTGACAACAACTTGGAAATTA
>NW_011964674.1:0-4795 GCF_000949405.1 Vollenhovia emeryi
GGCTTTGTTTACACCGTAAAATTATTTGATACGTGAACCAAAATGATGCGTACCAAATGTTAAATCCGACTGCGTTTACACCATGTGTATTAAGTGTGCAAAAAAGTACATTAAGGTTAGGTTTGATACAGAAACGTATTATATTTAATTTGGTTGGAAAATCGGTGATCCTTAGATTGCGATGGATTCGGAAAATATTATCAGTTGTTTATTTACAAGCTTAGTCGGACTTTTAAAAATAAGTCAAGATTTTCGAAGAAAACCTCATCTCACCTAACCGTAACGTTCCTTCGATAATTATTATTTAATGCGCTACAGTTTACACCGACACAAAATTACTTGATACGCATACTAAATTGGTACGATACTCCTTTTGCAAGCGTATCGTACCAGTTCAGTACGCTATCGTTTACACCGCTGGACTAAATCAATTTAGTACGAATATAGTACCTCATACGCGTATCAAACGATCGGTGTAAACAAGGCCAATATCACTCGGTAACAATCAGATCTGCAAACGTCGCTGGTGAAGGCACGGTGCGTATTAAGAAACTTATCGACGGTGTGTGGCACGACGCGCGAATCGAAAAAGTGTTGCATGTTCCGAAGTTGCGCAAAAATTTATTCTCGGTCGGAGTGTGTACGAAAAAGGGTTTCGGAGTGCACTTTAAAAATAATCGGGTCGAAGTGGTGCTCGATGGCAAGGTGCTCGCGACCGGCATGAAGCAAAGTAATGACGTCTATCGCATGTTCTTTATCGTCACGAAGCAAGGAAGTGCCGAAGAAGTGAATATAGCCACGACGAACCTAAACGTGTGGCATGAGCGATTGGGACACGTCGGGAAGCGCGCGATACGCGAACTGGTCGAAAAGGGACTTCTGAGTGAAGTGTCGATTACGGACAAAACTGACGTTCTCTGTGAACCGTGTCAATTGGGGAAACTGCACAGGCTGCCGTTTAACAAGAAGTCGGAGCGCAACAAGAATATAAAACCGGGCGAGAAAATGCACTCAGATGTGGGCCGATGTCAACGAACTCGGTCGGAGGATCGAGGTACTTTTTAACCTTCAAAGACGAAGCTACCGGTTACATACACGTGTACTTCATAAAGAAGAAATAAGAGGTGTACGAAAAATTCAAGATCTTCGAGAAGATGATCGAGAACAAGTTCGGTAGAAAAATAAAAACTCTACGCTCGGATAACGGTCGGGAATTCTGCAATAAAGAAATGGACAATTATCTTGAAAAACGTGGAATCCGCGAGAGACGACGGCGCCATACAACCCGGAGCAAAACGGCAAGGCAGAACGCGACAATCGGACGATAGTCGAAAGCGCACGAACAATGATAATTGCGAAAAATCTACCGTTGAGCCTATGGGCAGAAGCAGTGAATTGTGCTGTATATGTTCTTAATCGAACCGTGTGGACGAGTGGTGCCGTAACACCGTATGAGGCATGGACTGGCAGAACTCCAAATCTGAAGCATCTGCGAATCTTTGGTTCGGATGCATACGTGCACACTCCCAAACAATTCACGCAAAAATTCGATGCGCGGGCGAGCAAGAAGATCTTTGTCGGGTACACAGAGGAATCGACGAATTACCGGGTGTACGATCCTGAAACAAGAAATGTCAGCATAGCTCGAAATGTCGTGTTCAACGAAAATGTCGGAACCCAGCCTGCGAAGGTAGAAAAGAAAGAAGAAAATGAATTAACTCTTCCACTACAGAAAGCCGAGGACAAGCACGAGAACGAGAACGTGATCGACGCAGAAGAAGGCGACGACGATGAACAAGAAGAAGAAGACATCGACGAAGCCAGCGAACGACAGATACCGAACGAGCCAGCACAAGGGGACCCAAGAATCCTGCGAGATCGCTCGAGAATCCAGACTCCGAGCAGGTATCGGTATAACGCAAATGTTGTCGAATATAACGTACCGACGACATACGAAGAGGCAACGAATAGTACTGAAGCCGCGCAGTGGGCGAGTGCTATTCAAAACGAGTTCAAGGCGCACGAGGAGAACAATACGTGGAAATTGGTGAAAAGAACGCCTGGAATGAGACTGATCGACTCGAAATGGGTGTTTCGGGTGAAGAAGGATGCCGACGGGAAGTCACATCAATTCAAGGCTCGACTGTGCGCGAAAGGCTTCCTACAACGAGAAGGGATCGACTACAAGGAAACGTTCTCTCCAGTGGTGAGATATGACTCACTGAGAGTATTGCTGGCGACAATCGCTATGAAAGATCTCGAAATAATGCAGTTCGACGTACAAACTGCGTTCCTGTACGGAAAGCTGGAAGAGACGATATTCATGGAAATCCCGGAAGGACTCAAGGTGGAAGAAGAACCAAGGAACGTCGCGTGCAAGCTCGAGAGATCTCTCTATGGGCTGAAACAGGCTCCAAGATGCTGGAACCTGAAATTCACGAAGTTTCTGAACGAGTTCAACCTAAAAGAGTGCGAAGCAGATAAGTGTGTGTTTGTCGGTAAATTAAAAAACGACGTAGTTTACTTGGCGTTATTTGTTGGCGATGGCCTAGTCGCTTCGAATAATATAGAGACACTTAAGACAATAATCCAGCGACTGAGCGATACATTCAAAGTAACGGTCGAGAAATCGAATATTTTTGTCGGGCTACAAATCGAACGCGATAGAGAGCGGAAAACGTTAACGATCCATCAGGGCGAGTACACGCGAAAAATAATTGAAAAGTTCGGGATGGCTAACGCGAAACCGGTAAGTGTGCCGGCAGACCCACATGCAGCACTATCCCCCACCGAGGAACACGACGAAAAATTGAGTAACGTGCCGTATCGCGAGGCTGTCGGATCGTTGGTTAGCGGCCGTATCGAGACCGGACATTGCGTTCGCGGTAAATTCAGTAAGCAAATACTTGAGCAAACACAACGCGATACACTGGCAAGCAGTAAAGCGGATATTCGCGTATCTTAAAGGTACAATCGATGCCGGTATAATGTATGCAAGCGGCGGTAGCGAAGCAGAATTAATAGGCTTTTCAGATGCCGACTATGCCGGAGATATCGAAACGCGAAGATCCACAACGGGATACGTCTTCTGTATCGCAAACGGAGCCGTCACATGGTCGTCGCAGCGGCAACGACTAGTGACGTTAAGTACGACAGAGGCCGAGTACGTGGCTGCATCGACAGCAGCGCGAGAAGTAGTATGGATAAGAAAATTGTTATTGGATATCGGATATCCTTGCAATAAAGAAACGACTCTATACGTCGATAACCAAAGCGCGATCCAACTAGTCAGAAATCAAGTATTTCATAAGAGAACAAAGCATATTAATGTCTACTTTCATTTCATTCGCGAAAAGGTAAATGAAAAAGAAATCAAAGTAGAGTATGTTCCGTCTGAGAATCAACGCGCGGACATGCTCACGAAGGCGCTGCCGCGAGACCGTTTCCGAGATCTGTGTTTCAAGTTAAACATGACGACGATTTATTAGAAACGGTCGAACGGCGGTAGTGTTAAAAATAGGTTGGTTTATTACTAAGAGTTTAGTTCAGCGCATTTCTGTTTCAAGTGTACAGACACATATTTGTCGGTTGTCTGTACAGTATAACGAGTCGAGCGCGACTCGAGTAACTTCGGCAGTTTTCGTTCCGCGAAGCGACACCGAGTGTCGTACCATGCCGGGCGAGTTAGTACTAAGCATAACGTACGATGGTACAGTACTAAGGCACATGTCCACTAGTTAAGCACGCGAAGTATCGACTCGTGTTCAGGTATCGGTAATAAAGGTGTTACCGGTGTGGTGAGACTGGTCACACCTCCCGCGACTGCCGGTCTGCCCCCAAGTGCCCGCTATGTGCGGACAAGGGCAGGCCGGCAAAGCACGTTCTGGGCGCAAAGTCTTGCGCCCAGAAGAACGTGCGTGGGAGGCCACCGGGGCAGCGCGCCATGGAGCAGGCGCCTGCCACCGGCGCTCCCCCCCCGGCCGAAGTGCGGCCGATGGAGGAGGAGAAGGAGAAAGCGGGGTGGCTCAATCCGGGAGCCGCAACCGCAGCGCCAGAAAACCTGGCCAACCTGGAGTGGCGCCAGAAAAGGGGGCCTCACCTCCATCAGAGGCCATGGAGGTAGAGGCCCTATCGGACGGGGGGGATAACAAGGCCGAGTAATGCCACGCTCTCCCTCCCGCCCGAATCTGAATGGTTTTGGCCTCATACAGGCCAACGTGAACCACTCTCCACATGCTCAAGATCTGCTCCAGCAGAGCATGGTGGAGAGGGGGTTCACATTGGCGATCGTGGCCGAGCCCCACCGCCCCCCGAGACCGCAGCCCATATTGGGCTGCAGATACCGGGCAGACGGGGGACTCGGTCGCGATTCGATGGCGGTCGGTGCCGGGTGGTCCCGACACGGCCGTCATCGAAAGAGGGGAACGGCATGTCGCCGTTCAATGGGGGCCCATCGCGGTCGTTGGGGTCTATCTGAGACCACCAGGCGCCTCCCCCCCTTTAAGGGCTGGCTCTCGGACTTCGGACGGACGCTCGTGCGCCTGAGTCCGAGGCCGGTCCTCGTGGCCGGGGACTTCAATTCGTGGAATACGAAGTGGGGTTCCCGGTGCACGAACAGGAAAGGTGAGGCCCTGGACGTGTGGGCGGCGACGCACGGTCTGGTCCTAGTCAACGAGGGCCGGACCTCCACCTGCGTGCGGACGCAGGGGGAGTCCATCGTGGATCTCACGTGGGCTACTCTCTCGGCCGCGCGCCTTATTACAGGGTGGAGGGTGGAGGGGGGCACCGAAACTCT
>NW_011964675.1:0-4796 GCF_000949405.1 Vollenhovia emeryi
TTCGATCAATTTGTGTGATGTTTGCAAAGTAATATGACCAGTGCCGAGAGAGATGATGCAATTGGTATACTGTACGAGGTGTATGATAAAACTTCTGTCATAGATTGTGAATTAATAATTTATGCTGTAGATGAACTTATTGCTGAAACCTTAAAACGCGGTGATGAACGAAAAAAATTAATAATTGTATAATAAATAAAATTTTCATCCACTAACATTTTTTTCTTCTGCTTCCTACACATACATATAAGATCGAGATATGAATAAATTTAAAAATATGCTGTGGAAGGGAGAGTACACAAACGGAAAGAAGTATAGGATACGTGTGGAAAAAAAAATTAATGCAATATTGATAGAAATATATTTATTTTTGTAAAAAAAAACACAAGGTGTTACATATTTATTTCTCATGCATAGACCACCAATTGTGAAGTTTAAACATTTTGTAAAGCACAATTCGCTTCATGTCTATGGCCACGCACAGTGTGCGCAACGTCCAACTTATTTACAGATTGTATGTCTTCGTAGTGCGCGTCGATAGTTTCGATATAAACATTTTCTCGCACATCGTCCAGGAGTAACCTCCGTAGCCATTCTCGTTTTTCAAGTCCCTTAACATATACGAGGGAAAATCTCGTCTCGTCATCGCTGTCGTCGTCACCATCATCATCCTCCTTCTCCTCTGTACCAACCACGGCTGTTGTAATCAAACTTCTAGCTCTGCTGTATGGACTCACGCCGTCTTCCCATCGTACTCCGTGACGATTTGAAATCAACCAGGATGCTTGGTGTTGCTCCGCTTTGGTGAGGCATTTCCATGGTACGGGACATGTGAAAATGTAGTGAGAGAGAACACATCCTTCTCTGAGAGAGGCAAACTCTTTTACATAAAAGTTTCTGCCAACGATAAAACCTTGCAGGTCCACAAACGTTGGTATGGGCATGTCGAGACTTGTTTGGACACGTCGAGACTCGTTTGAACACGTCGAGAGAAGGAGAAATATTACGGTTCGTCTTAATGCGTGGATAGATTTTAAATCCTTTCATCCCCTCTAAAACGGTATTGGAAAGAGGGGGGGAAACAAGTTTTCTTTCAAACTGTCATACTTAGGTGATTTTGCGCACGACATTTGTCAGCGGGTTGTACTGAACAATTCGATCGTGTATAATGAGACAGTACGCAGTATTATTCGATACATTCTCTTTACACTCAAATTCCAATCTCACGTCCACGGTCGCGCTCTTGACCGATTCGTTTTGTCGAGAACAATCGATGATCACAAACGGACCATATTCTAGAAATTTGTAGACAGTGAGACCTGGCGCAAGATCATCGTTTCCACAATAGCTCTTCAGGAATCGTAAATACGTATCATACAGACTCGAATATTTTTCTTTTTCAAAATCCAGATTTATATCGTCATATGGATAATATTCAGAGTTCAGATAGAGTTTTACATTGCTCAATCTGCAGTGACTGAATTTACACGCATTCTCAGACATTATATTCTTCCGACCTGTTTGCACAACGAAGATAACATACCGCGGCTTCTCGAGCTGAGTAGCTGTTTTAATAACCCACGAATGTTTAGTCGTCTGCTGCAATAGCGGAAACTCATAGAGATCCCATGAACGAAAACCCATGTTGAGGTATTGTCCACTTTCCAAAGCACGCAGCATCGATAACTTGTTCACCTCGTTTAACAGCACATGTGGCATTCGCCATTGTATCTTGAATATTTCAAGCTGAGGCTCCAGCGCAGCATTTCCAAGCAATTGTTGTCATTGCGCGATCGTATTAAAATCAATTCGTGACGAGCGTTAATCACCACGCGTTTGTAATCTTCACAGAATCCCAATAGCATGTTGAGCGGTACGCTAAAATCGAAATCTCCCTTCCCATTGAACTTCACATCCCAGCCAGCATTCTTCAGAGCCGTCATTTTATTGACTGATGCCGAGACGTAGTTCTTGAGCGTGCTGGTTATTCCAACGTTTCTGGCACAATCAATCTCCACACCGTTAAGTTCATATCGAATCTCATCGAACATGAACGCGACACAATTATTTCCCAGTATTACATCAGATCCTTCGATTTGTTCGGCTGTAGTTAGTCTTCCTTCGATGTACGGAAAACTTTCATGTGGCAACGTATAGAGATCCTGTTGTTGTATAGGTATTCTTATCTCATCGCTGTATCCAAATGTTGTGTTGGCGAATGGGTTGTACGAGTGAGTCTCAATCTTGACAATGCGATCGTCGAAGATTGGCTCCTTCCCGATGTTGAGGATGTCAGTCATTGTTTGCGCACCGCGAATCCCAATGATTTAAAAAATTCCACGTTCGATGTATTGAGCTTCTTTTTCCCACTGCAATCGGACGACTTGATACTGCGATCAAACGTTGATATTGTTGGCTTCTTCAAGATTGCGTTATTTCTCACAATTTGCTCCGATCCGTTCAACACGAGCATAGCATATACACTGACGCACGCGTTATCGTCGACAACGTCGTACGTGCAATCTAATGGTAATCTCTTCGCGAAAGTCGAGCAGTCGTCCGTTCTGGTCCGCAACGCGTATCGTTAAATCGGTAATGCTCCGTGCGATGACTGGCACGTAAATGATCTGCGCCGGTGTTTCCGATATCTTATATCCAGGTGGAACGCTCGGTGAAAATTCATGTATCGTGTCTACGGGCTTGCTGTTGCTGTACGCACCCGCGGTCACGTTGCACTCTACGCGAATAATGTTCACATTGGTAATGTTGATCGGCAGGTCTGATTCATGCCACTTTCGTGGTTGCAGTATACGCGTCGATGAGAATCCCAGAAGCGATCCAATGCTGTTAGGTCTGTTAAAGTTTATTTCGAAGGCGCTTATAATTTCACTCCTCATCGTATTGTAATTAGCGCGCAGCACTATTGGATATTCTGCATCTTCGTTGAAATCGTCTGTCTGAACATCACCGCGTTTTTTATCGCGGTTATTAGTACCAGTCTTGAAAATATGTTGCGAACGTTTTCGCGAAATTGCATTTTTCAAAAACTCATTTATCGCTTGCAGTTCGTAGGATCCTTCGGGAATTGTAATTTCCGTATCGTCAAAGTAAAATTTATTATTCGAGGCATTCACGTTCGATATCGTGTTGTAAGTCGAAAAATTCGTCAAACTGAGCTCATAGTCGCCATCACTCAAATCTATGGCGGGGAAGTAGTTTGCCGCGAGGACTCCACTCCTCCCGGTCAGCGTGAGTGTCAGCGACATGGTGGATGAAAAACTGCTCAGCGTGTACTGAATCCTCGCAACACCTCGTCGGGCTTTTAAATTCACAAGCGTCAGGCATCGACCGTTTGGAGAAACCGTAGACTCAGCTGTCCGCAGATGCTCTGATCGTAGGTCTGATGGGACGTTCGATTGTACTCTATCGTCACACCATCCCCGAAATACCACACCAGTTCTTTTGGCGGTCGGAGATTACCAAAACTATTGAAATATATCACACGACTTCCCCTCTTCGCGTACACTACCCAGTGAGTGCCGGGACCTCCCATGTAGGGGTGGTCATTGGCTGAACACTTGGCTGAACATCGGGCCAATCTCGAATACCGGTAGCCGATCATCAAGAAAGATGATGAGCCAATAAGTGGCCAAACATTGGAGCGTAACCATCTCGCGAGATTGGCAACCGATATAAGCCCGAGTATAAGCCCAAAATTTGGTTCTTTGTAAGCCCAACATTGGGCTTCGATAAGACAACGATAAAATAGCAAAAAAATTTGGAATAGATTTTTTATTTGTTATTTTTGTTCTCTTTACATCAGAATTAGTAACCTTCTAATCTCTTAATGTTATTTTATAATTAAAATATCATATGTGAAAAATTTGTTTTACCACTGCTGGATTCGTACCTGGGATCATCAGCTCTTCAGTCTTCTATCCTATGTCCTCGGCTACTCATATTCTTGTATGAGATAAAAGTTATATCTTATATAAATGATTTTGTCATGTTGTTGACCACCCACATCTGAAAATTTTCTACACTCTACAGGTATCTAAAAATGATAACAAAAATAGGCCTAATGACGATTTTCGATATACAGGGTGAGGCATTTAAAACTGTTTTTCAGGATATTTGGAAAAATACAAATCGGATTAAAAAAAAGTTGCAATAACAGTTGTACACCTCGAAGAGGGTCATCCATTAACATAAAGCTCGACCCCCTGCACCACCCCCGGGGGCGGGAGGGGGGTGACTTTGAAATCTTAAATAGAAACCCCTATTTTTTATTGCAGATTTGGATTCTCCGTGAAAAAATATGTAACTTTTGTATGAGACATTTTTTTCGTTTCATGATAGATGGCGCTGTAATCGGCAAAAATGAAAATGAGTTGAAAATTGTTGAAAAATGGTAATATCTCAAAAAAATACACATCAGATTAGGAACATCAAAGTAAATTTTTTGATATTTTTGAAAATGCTATCATGTGACGCCGTCTACCCTCCTGCAATGCATTCTTAGACTACTTTTAGCTTTACCGAGGAACAACGACGTGGACGTAGTAGTAATTTGTTCCCTTCGGGGTGCTTAATTACTGTGAGTCCCCTTGCCTCTCACAAGTGTTTCATTGAAGCAAATGTTCGAAAAGCAAAGTGGTCAGACTGTTCATTTTACTTCAATGATTCGGACTGTAAACGTCTCTTCTCAATTGTTCCACGATGTTAACGATTGTAGAGAGAGTAGATATCATTTCCTCGTACTTTGAGGCTCATAGAAATGTTGAAGAAGCTCGTCA
>NW_011964676.1:0-4797 GCF_000949405.1 Vollenhovia emeryi
TGTCAATAGATCGAAATCGTCGCTGGATAATGTTGAAAATTCAGATCGTTCAATTTTTAATTTGTCTCTATGAAGAAACGATGCCAATCTATCGAGGCTGGTACTCAGAAATTTGTATGAGTCAATAAATCGCAGCTTTATGCAATTTTGCCGCTTTGAGTTTTCTATGGTACTTTTTACATTTTTTGTAAAGGAAATGTATGTCTCCTTCGTTATCGGTAATACATCAACTGTGCCCTCGAACGCGGTAGCGATTTCTTTAATTATGAAATGTGCGTCATAGCCGGATAAATTATGAAAAACGATTGGAATGAAATACGCATCTTTGTAATTTAAGTTACAGTTTGAATGTGCGGGGCCTCTATATTGTCCGGTTAGATGGCAATGGTCGCGCACCCGAGTGTCGTCTGGCGCGAACGGTTTCTCACATATGTGACAGTGCGTGGCGCTATTAAATTTCTCATACTGCTCTTTCGAAAGTGTTTGCATGGGAACATTACTCGACAGAATATTCTTTACACGATATGCTAATTCTTCTAGTTGGTCAGCGAACCATGCGATGCAATCCGTGTCACGACGAAACTGATATGTTGATAGCGAGTCGTCATATGAGCAGTGCAGGTAATAAGCGATGCTAAATACTTCATGGTGCTGAGATGTCTTCGGATCCGTATCCATCTTTTTCAGGATACACTCCAAGTCGACGTAGACGACAAACGGCACACGTTCCTTCCTACTGTGATTGTTAAAACTGAGCCACTTGTCCTCCTCGCTGGGTAATATGATCGCGCAGTCATTTATCTGTTGACAGTCCACGCTGTGAGCTTGCAACTTGACGTTGGAGCTAAAGTAGTGCAAACATCTGGAAAGACAAAAATTTTTAATACCATATATATTTTTTCAAATAAAATAAGTTTCACAAATCTTGTCGATACTCACCGATCACAAATGTGCTTTTTGTGCTCCTTCTTGCTGAGTTGGAAACTGACGAGGCGGGATAAATTCTTTATCCAGACGAAGTGGCCCACGTCGGCACCCTCCTGATCTTGCAGGTATAATAGGTTCACGTGCTTCTCCTTCTTCTCGTCAGCAACTCGTAGCGGTACGATTGCGCGTTCACAATTGTTCTTTTCATCGATGCTGTATACATTGATGGAAATACTGTTCAATTGTTCAAACTTTTTGATACCACTTAATGTCATCGACATTGGAACGTCTCGCAGGTTTAACACATCACTGTAATGTGGATACGACGATTCGCGCTCCACGTTTCTTTCAGCCGGATAGAGAGCGGCGACCACCGACCACGCGAAACACGCATTGTCCCTGGATTGTACGTTGATCACTGCTTTCTTTCGTTTCACCACTTCTGGCATGTCTATATGGCATCCCGCGCGCATAGGATTGCATTTGTTCACGTTAATAGTCAAGTTGAGTATACGCGACAGCGCCCACCCACTATCACGCTCCTGAAACTCTTCGAGTTCGACTAGAGTCGGACCGATTACGCGCGACTCGTACCACAGTTGTAGGTCCGTTGTGATAAACAGTTCACAGTTTTTTGTATTTATGCTTTTATTCGCACGTTTGTCACCTGCCACAAACTCCTCGTTGAACGCGGTATTCGCCTTTACACAATTATAGCGTTCGATAGCGTCTCGCACGTGCTCGATCACGATATCGCGAGCGTCCTCGAGAAATTTGCGCGGTTCAATGTACTCCGTGTTAATCACCGCACCGGTAAGCACGCGGTTTTCGAACGCGGTGTCGATCTCGCGCCACGACAGTTGCACTCTCGAAGAAGGCCCTGCACCGCCACCCCCGAAATGTACAAATCGCCTTTCAACTCGGCACTTGACACTCTCGAGTCGCGCGATTCGAGCCACCAGCGATTGTCTGTTACCGATGGATAGCCTTGGACGTTTGACACGGCTGTGTTCCTCTAGCTCTGCGATACTTTCGTAGCATTGTTGCAGCCACCCCAAATAATCACCTAATGTGGTGATCCTGTCGGCTTGTTCCACCAGATCTTGCTCTCGTTGTTCCATGTTGTCGCGCTAGCGTCTTTTCAGACTTTATACTGTCCACAATGTTTTTCTTCTCGATCTCGTATGAAATCTCCTACTGTGGTGCAGCGGGCTTCCGGACGGATTATATATCATAAGAAAGTCACTGTCAGCAGCCAGGTTTAGGCGCTTGACCCCGTGACTCATAACATGGAAAATAAGAATACGCGCAGCTGTGTCGGTGGTAATCAGAGGCATCTTCGGTGATATCTATTACATGCTGACGCAGTAGGTGCGAGTTTAAACGCGGAACTTCCCCGACATCACACACCTAGACAAAAAAGTCGCTGTCAGCAGCCAGGTTTAGGCGCTTGACCTCATGACTCATGCCATGGATGCGCGCAGCTGTGTGTCTGCGCTAATCATTTGTATATCGTCATCCCCCGGTGATATCTATTACATGCATGTGTCGCGGATTGCCTCGCGCCGCGGACCTCCCCGCGCCGCGGATCGCGTAGCACCGCGGTCCTCCCCGCACCACCGCGGATCGCGTAGCGTCGCGGTCCTCCCCCTCCCCGCGACCCCGCGAATCGCCGCGGAATATCTCCCTCCCCGCGCCTCCGCGGATAGCCAAGCGCTGCGGAATAATAAACGCGGAACTCCTCGACATCGTTCACCTTGATAAGAAAGTCATCAGCCAGGTTTCGGCGCTTGACCCCGTGACTCATACCCGTCCAGGTGTTCGATGACAGGTCAGCACCTAGATATCTGTTACATGTCACGTAGTGACAGGTCAGCATCTTGCGTGACGTCAAGGTCGCGTACTTCCCTCCTCCCCGCGGTCCCCTCGCCACGGAGTACCCCCCTCCCCGCTGTCCCCTCGCCGCGGGGTACCCCCCCGCCCCGCTCCCCCCTCGGAGCTCCCGAATTAGAACCGGCCTATATACCCTACTTCTGCATTTCGAAACTGCCGTCTGAAAGGGCCTGATCCCACCCTGTCTGTTATCTCTTCCCTTTTTATCATTTCAACGGCTATCGACCAGCAACAATCAGAGCACCTTACGTTTCGAGTTTCGAAAAGTGAAACTCTAGTAATCAATTTTTTGTGGGGAAGGGACTCGTGCGTTGTCTAGTCGATATCCGCTGATTGATAAGATTGTAGTTTCCAAGGGAAGAAAACATGCCTCTTATGGTTTTTGAAAGAGAGAAATCATGGAGTCCACAGGACGTAACAGCGGACATTTGGATATTCCCGTGATATCACACTGATGTAATTTGGATATCTCAAGATATCTCTGGGATATGGGATATCCTTAAACAGATATCACACTGATATCACTGTGATGTCGCTGTGCTCTGTGGGGGGTTACCCGGTCACATACGGCACTGCTTTCCCACGCATGCGTAAGAAAACGCGTCCCCGCTGGCAACTCTGCGTTCAGGACGGACTTGTGCTATTTGGGATATCTTTTTAGAATGAAAATAATGTTAATTTAGAAAAAATAATATTAATGTGACGTAACATGCAATGGGACGTAACAGAGACGTCCTTGCGATCTCTTTTTAGAATAAAAAGATTTAGAATAAAAAGATATCGCAAGGACGTCTTTGTTACGTCCCATTGCATGTTACGTCACATTAACATTATTTTCGGACATCACAAAGATGTTTCTTAAATATTAACTTGAGATGTGATAAAAGGCGGACATTTGGATATTCCCGTGATATCACACTGATGTAATTTGGATATCTCAAGATATCTCTGGGATATGGGATATCCTTAAACATATATCACACTGATAGCACTGTGATGTCGCTATGCTATGTGGGACGCCAATGCGCGGGATGCAACGATCATTCAAATTGTCCGGCGTTTTTACAATTATACAAATTGTTGTCGGTATACAGCGTGATTAAACCTCCGAAATATGGCAATTGCACTGTTTCGTCCGATGCAAAGCCGATAACATTGATCTCGATTAACGAAATCAAGGCTATTTACGGCAACAAACGCGAAAGACAAAGTGCGGAATATCAGCGAAAAATTAAGGAAAAACTAGACCAAGTATTACAATACGATTGGGAGGCGGACGACGTTTTTGATCTTCATTCCGAACATAATTATACCCTCTCCCCTATTCTCGATTGTGTTATCTACTACGTGACAGGTTTTATATTTTAATCAATATTCCACGAAATGTATTTTGTTGAGATAAAAACGTAGGTTTGTATTACACTCATAACAACGCTCGCTATACTGCACTAACCATTGCATGGCTTATAGATTTTTCACCTCGCTTCACGGTTGTGTCGTCGTAGAATTCATGTTCTTTTGCTTTAGTGGCAGGATGTTTCTATTGAAAATAATGGTTGAAAGTTATTGTATTGTTTTTCCAGGTTACCTGTGCAAACAAATCCTTACCAAATATAATTCCTGTGCTGCATGTGAAGAAGCCGTAAGAACGACCAATTGCGAATCTTCGGTGTCACAATTGGTTGACATGAAATCACGCGGTGGTCTTATTCATGCAAATCTCCGTTTCTTTCATCTCATCTGTTACATAGAAGCGTCCTTTGCCAAATACTCTTCTGATGTTGACGTCTTCAATCTAACTCTGGATGAAGTACTCGATTCTTACACTTTCACATATCCTTGTAAAGAACATCCCAAGTAGCACATATACGTTTCAAAAACGTTTTAGAAGCGTTTTTCCGAAACGTTTTATAACCGATTTTTAGAAACGTTTCTCATGAGTTAAAATGTCCATTCGGAAAAACGTTAGATGAAAAA
>NW_011964677.1:0-4798 GCF_000949405.1 Vollenhovia emeryi
TCGCGCTCGCTGCCGCGCTCGCCGCCCGCGCCGCGCTCCCCGCCGGGCCAAGGTTTTTTCCCACCACGGTGTATCTCGCGCGTCGCTCCACCTCCCGCTCATCGATCGATTTTCTTAAATGCCTCCCGAGTCCGGCCTACCGTCTCCTGCATCCTCATTCGCTCAAACGTATAAATTTCTTTGTCGGTAACTATTGTTACTTTGTACCTCGGTACATGATATTTCTCCTTAGTTTAACCCAATCTACCGCTATTTGCAAAGTGGCTACTTTTGCATCAGACACCCTGTATATTCTATAACGTACTATATGTTCTTTAGAAAATACTTCGAATAAATAAAAGATATATTGTGCATTTATTCGTATCATGAATTTAACATCAAAACACATTCTTCCAACTATTTAGTAGACCTTAGCATAGGTATTTTAAAATTTATATGTTAACGTATTTTACAACTAATAATTCGAGACATAGATTTCTGTTCATCATTTCAGGTGTCATATATTATTTGAAAAAAATCAGAACCAAATATTACAAAATATGTATATGTCAATGGTAATTATACATAAATTTATTTTAATTAAACAATCAGTAAGATGGATCGCCAGTGAATAAAAACACCAAAAATAAAATTCACGACTATAACTGGCCAAGTATATTTCAAATTAAAGTATGTACGACGTTTCGGCCAGTAATACTGGTCCTTATCAAGTACGGCCCATTACTAGTGGTAGCCAGAAATCTACAATATTAAATATAATCGAATAAGTATATATAATAATATAATAAAAGGACGCAACTCGCTTACACTTACGGTTAACAAATTTATAAAAGAAGAACGTGGTCAAGAGTCGTAGTTGTCGCAGACAATAAGACATTTAACGAGCGTGTCAGCGTGTCTTGTATTGTAGAAAGCTAATTTGACACTGAGGACAATAAAGTCGGTTCGATCGGATAAACGGTAAGAGGCGCGGGTAGGGCAAGTAAAAATAACAGTAAAATACAAAAATAAAAATTAGGTAGTGCGTACAATTTTATCATAGATAGCGCTAAGGTTGTCTGTATCTTGTTGCAAATTAATCGTGTGGTGAAAAGACTTTTTTATAAAGAACATTTCGGCGATTTCACGCTTTCTAAAATGTGCTTCTTTATGCAAAATTACAGGGTTTAGCCAATCAAATTCGTGACCTAAAAGGTTGCGGTGTGTGCTAACTACAGAATGATTATCGACCGGTTTTTTGAGATCATTGCGATGTTCATTTATTCGTGTAGCAATATGTCGTTTCGTTTGGCCGATGTATATGGCATCACAATCCGTGCAATTGAGCTGGTATACGAGTTCTGTCTGTTTTGAGTCATCAATTCGGTCTTTGCCCTTTCTGATTAATACATCTAACTTTTTTAATACAGAAAACCGGGTATCAAGATGTAGTTTCTTTAATATTTTCTTGATGTTATCACTAATGTACCCAACGAACGGAATTGTGATGCTATTTTTAACAATTTCATCTATGTTAGCAGGAGTACCAGTGTCAGAACAGTTGTGGTGTTTCAGGTGTTTTAGTCGTTTTTTAATATGCTTGTCAACTAAGGAGGAAGGGTAGGAATTGTTTCTGAGAATATCTTTAACAATTTTGATGTTGGCGTCATGGAATCGTGGGTCAGCGAGTAAGATGGCTTGGTCAACCAGATTAATAATAGTATTAATCCCTACCCGCGCCTCTTACCGTTTATCCGATCGAACCGACTTTATTGTCCTCAGTGTCAAATTAGCTTTCTACAATACAAGACACGCTGACACGCTCGTTAAATGTCTTATTGTCTGCGACAACTACGACTCTTGACCACGTTCTTCTTTTATAAATTTGTTAACCGTAAGTGTAAGCGAGTTGCGTCCTTTTATTATATTATTATATATACTTATTCGATTATATTTAATATTGTAGATTTCTGGCTACCACTAGTAATGGGCCGTACTTGATAAGGACCAGTATTACTGGCCGAAACGTCGTACATACTTTAATTTGAAATATACTTGGCCAGTTATAGTCGTGAATTTTATTTTTGGTGTTTATTTTAATTGTTCAAATATTTTCTATTAATAAAACTATAAAATTTTATTTCAAATTTTGTCGTAAATTATAGATCGTCTACAATGGCCTTTAATTTTAATTAATAAAAAATTTTAACTTTTTAAATTAAAGGCCACTGTAAACAATCTATATAATTTACGACAAAATTCGAGATAGAATTTTATAATTTTAATAATAGAAAATGTTTAAACAATGAAAATATATTTATGTATACCAAATGCATACCACTGACATACATATATTTTATATATTTTTATAGTATTCTGAGTTTTTCAAATATATTATCACAGTTGGTCGAAAAGATGTCGAATCGACGTCGAATCGATGTCGATCAATATTGAATCTACGTCGACCGACGAATCATTTCTCACTGGGATTCATTATTATTAATTAGCCGATTCAACGTTGAAATGACGTCGAAATAATTGAGTTGAAAATTCGTCGAAATTTTGTACCACTTCGATATCGATTCAACCAATATTTCAACGCTTGGTTTTCGACGTCAATTCGACGTCGCATCAACTATATATTTCTGACTGGGATGTTATGCATTATTTGGATGACGTAAATGGTTATGCAATCGTTGCACGTGGTTCTATCTTCTCGATTTTCTAAGAATTTTTATTTATGATTTTACGAATGCATGAACTAAAATTACATCAAGTAAAAGAATAAAATGTTTCTCGTAGCGAATAAATTGTATATCGGAACAAAACACTTGAAGTGAAAAAAAGCATAATGAACCAGACAAATTATATTTAATAATTACAGTAGATTTGGCAAGCGTTAGAAAATATTTAGATCCGGTATTTCATTTTCCGGTTAATTGTCAACCAGAGGTTAGTGGAGCCTTTGTCTTTTCTTAACTAATAACATAAAAAAGATGAAGAGTCGACTAACTTCTGGTTAACAGTTAACGAGATAATAAAACCCGGGACTTAGTGTTACGTACGTCATCCAAATAATACTTAAATAAATTTTTGTTTTCTTGAATAACAATTGCAATGTTGGTGAATTGGCTGACTCGGAGGAGGTCTTAGGATTTTCCCATGTTTTTCCTGTTAAATTATCGAAAAGGAAAAGATGTTCCAGTCATGCTTCTCTATTATGTTTATTGCATTCATGTTTGCATTATGCGCTTTCTTATGAACTAACTGATATCGGTTGATTTATCACATTACTTGACTTTCGGTACCCCACTACAGCACCAGCCACGACGCAACACGAAGCGTTTCGACAAAGAATTGGTTAGTCGTACGACGATACGGTGAAGTTGACAACGTCGATCTAAGAATTAGCATTCTGATTATGTGAAAGTAGTCACAGTGTTGAATTTTACTTCAAAATATTACGAAGAAAACTTTGAAATATTTTGCGAGTGACTGAAAAAGTGTTCCACGAAAAATAAATACGAATAAATAATAAATAAGTAAGTAAGACCTAAAAGAGTAAACAATGATACATAACCCGCAACACTTGGTGCATGTTCTAACTGTTGATAAAAATTGTAGTATGGCATTTTGAAAAAGCGAAAGATAAGATATAATACTGTTATTATTATAACCGTAAAAAGATGTAATAAAATGAAATAACTAGATAATATAAGTGTTGCGTCAATTCTCATTAAAGTTTGAAACTTGTTAAATAAAACGATGACTATATTTGCTACAACGCACAGTGGTCCCAAATCCCAAAAACCTGGCCAAAAGTCAATATTTCGAAGTAAATTATTTGTGTTTTTACTATTACATATGTCTGAACTATAAGTCAGTACATGGATAATAATTTAAAATGATTTGTTGTAATGGAATCGGCTACCGAAGTTGTTTAATCATTTGCGGCGTGACACCTTGGAGATAGAAGGAAAAGACTTAAAATGTCAGTTTTCGTCTTATTTTTTTTTATAGTAAACCGTAATATTTTTCGATTTAGAGTAACTTATTGCATTTTTGAACATTAACTGGTAATTAAAAAAGTGAAATAAATGGTATAATATTTAAAAAATGATGTTTTATTACTGAATTTTACGGAAATATCAACATAACTTTCAAATCACTTATCTAACAAATGAGCAAGTATGAGCAGCTAAATTTTGCGGGAAAACATTGTTCAGATACGAAATAAGATATTTAAAAAAAAATAGGGAAGGTGTTTTTTGGTGTATTTGAGAAAATTAAGTTGAAAGTTGAGCATTTATTTTCGGTATATATTCAGAATTTGTTAGCTCTTAACTCTTTGTGTTACGAATCTTTTTATTTAACCGGTTTTTCTGAAACTTTATATACGGGGGTTTTTTGGATCGCTGATTACGAATCAGAAGTCAGAATTGTAAAATTCAAAATGGCCGATTTAACATGGCGGACCAATAATCCAACAATTTGTTTAAGTTTCATGAAAATCTGTACATGGGACTTTTGTTCGCTGAATTTGAGTCAAAGTTTTGAATTTCAAAACTTTGACTCAGATATACAGGGTGTACGAAAAAGGTCAGAACCCTTGAATATTTCGGGAAATATAAGGTTTTTTCAAAAATGTGTCGGACATAAGTTTTATGGTTTCGAAAGGGCTATAAGATGGTACCATTGGTTTGACCTTGCATAGTGGTTTTAAAGGTCACTTGAAGGTCACCATTAATTTCTTAAATTAGACAGCCTATTTTTTATCACATATTCTTATAGTTTACTTCGAGCTTTCCAAAACGCTATA
>NW_011964678.1:0-4802 GCF_000949405.1 Vollenhovia emeryi
AACAGAATAATGAGACAAATCAACCGGTGTAAAGAAAACACAATTGCTAAAAAAATTTTTTTTATTACTTGTTATAAAATTGTGTTTTCTTATATAAAACTTCTTTTCGTAAATTTAAGTCAAATATCAATTTGTAGTAAATTGTTTAAAATTCCGTGTGATTTTTCAAAGTTTAAATGAATATCGCGATCTTAAAACAACGAACATTTCCATTTTCTCATATTTACACGTAAATAAAAAATAAGGAAAAACGTTTATCAAAAATCGGCCATGACAGATCTCTGAGGAATTTCATAAGCTTTAATTTAAGACCAAAATAATTACAATAGGTTGTATACTTTTGGCTAAAAGTTGTTTTGAACGAAAACGTGCTACTTTGCCCCACTGTGCGGCGGTTCAGTGCGGGCGGCGCAGGCGCGATACGTTCGGTGTCGGCGCGGTATACTGTCTGTTTGCCGGTGACAGCTCATGCTCGCGGTTAGGTTTGCCGGTGACAGCTCATGCTCGCGGTTAGGTTAGGTTAGGTTAGGTTAGGTATCGAGCCACTCAGCACATGGCGAGGATTATAAGCTTCGCTCAGCTCGCGATAGCCTACGGAGAGGATGGCCACTCAGCGCGTGGCTCGGATCGGCAGGGATCTCCCGCTCAACTCGTGGTTCTCGGGCAGGCGCTCAGCACGCGCCAGGATCATAGGCGGGTCGGTTTCTCGCTCAACTCGCGAGTTCGGAAGCGGCTCGGACTCAGCACGTCGTCGCCGTGGGTAGACCTGTTCAGCTCACAGGTCGGGATCTGGTCCTCTCGGTGGATTTATGCCGGCTTATATACCCGTTGGTTGTAGGTGCGGGACGGAGTGGTGCTGGGGAACTTGTGCGCGGTGGGGAGAGTTCTTTGTTGTTAACGGCACGTTACAATTTAAGCAAAGTTTTTGACGATTATGCAAATAAAACGAATTGTAAGTGCACAAATATTTTGAATACTCAGTTACTTTACGATGATAAAAATAATTAAACTAAATTTTTAGACAATTTAGAAATTAAATTGTAACTTTATTTTAATACTAGCGCGCTTGCCCGGCTTTGTCCGAGCTTTCCGTCCTCTGAATCTTCTTTTCTTAGAAATATCATTATTCATCATTCGCATATTTAAATTTTTTCGTGTATATTTCTGAATTTTCTTTTGAACAACTTTCCTCGTTAATATGGCTTTTTCACACTCTAACTTTAAATTAATCCATTTATTGTTTTTTGTCATTAAAAAAAATATATATATCTCCCAACATATACGTTAAATATATGTATACATATGGATTAGCATACCATTTTGTTATTTATATAATTAATCTAAAGGTATTAAATAATTATTGATTATAAAATGTATTTATGTAATTACAATGTGATTATTGAAAACTTTTGCATATATGTTGCAAAATATATTATTATTAAGTCCGTTTTAAATAAAAAGTCCAAATTTAAATAAAAATGTCCGACCCCGGAGTGATTACACCTTCACACGCGACTGTGTTTTCGGGTACACCACAATTAATCACTTAGTAATACGCAAGTAATACGGCAAGTCCAGTAACATCCTCTGGAGTCACTGGATCTAACGCACAATCCGTAGCGGGCACACGCAGTAGCGGGACGGACTACGGACCTCAGGGAGTGATTCGCGGAGATGGCTGCTGCCTCGGTCTTACAGAGCGACTGACTCGATCACGAACGGTTCCGCGATCGCGCGAAACATGAAGCGAAGCTTGATTGGTGGACAAGCTCACGCGATCCAGCTAGCAAATGGGTGAAAGCCCGAGACCCGCCGGTCGTCCGATCACACGCGGAGCACGCGCCCAAACGGTGCGAGTTCGAGGACGCGACGCACGAAAGCATCGCGGCGCGACCCGCAGCGATGAGCGACCAGAGATCGCGCCACGATGTCGAATCGGAGCGGAACTCGAACATACTGCCCGCCTTGAAACGTAGTTTCAAATTAAACTTCATTAGGCAGAATTACCACGATGCAAGGCGGGAGAAAGATCACCAACGGGGATCAGTCCTTCGGCATCGCTGAGTCTACGCAATCTCAGGATGAGGAGATCCACCGGGTGAAACGGAGATACAAAGTACAAAGCGCAAGTTAGACTAAACTAAGGGACGCATGGAACATTGACAGGATACGTGAAGGTGTCGCAGAATGTCATATAAGACAAGAAGATCAGACAGACGATGAAGGCATTAAGTCCCGATGTAGAGTTATGGCGCTAGACCTGACGCGCGTCACCGGTACAGTCACATGGTGACACCATCGGAGCTTTCGAGTGGCAAAATACACAATTTTCCAATTGAACGAACGTACTCCGAGGCGGCGGTCTTGACGGTCACGACGCGGGTGTGACCATCGGAGCCCGGATGCAACCGGATAATACGGCCTAAATCCCACTTGCACGGAGGCAACAACGGGTTGCGCAGTAGCACGAGTTTTCCTACGCTAATAGACGGTTGAATTTTTCGCCACTTGCTTCCCTGTTGCAATGTGTTAATATAATCGGATGTCCACAGTCTCCAGAACCGCTCGATCATGTGGCGAACAGTTTGCCACCGCGAGAATCGATTTTCGGCGAGGTGGAGTAATGACGGCTCAGGAGGAACAGTAAGAGACGATCCAACAAGAAAGTGCCCCGGAGTCAGACATTGATAATCGTCGAACGAGTCCGAAAGAGGAGCGATTGGGCGAGAGTTCAGACACGCCTCAATCTGAATCAAGAGTGTTGAGAACTCTTCATAGGTGAGGGTGTGGTTGCCCAAGACACGACGCAAATGGTGTTTCACGCTACGAACACCGGCCTCCCACAATCCGCCGAAATGAGGAGAGGAAGGAGGAATAAAGTTCCACTCAACGCTGTCGCAGGCGGTGCGATTGAGAAAATTAGGGTCGCGGATCGCGTTTCGATAGGCGAGCCGCAATTCCGCGTCAGCGCCAGTAAAGGTTGTGCCGTTGTCGGAATACATGGCTTGGGGCAAGCTTCGGCGTGAACAGAATCGATTAAAAGCGCTTAGGAACGCGGGTGTGGAATAGCCTCCAACCAATTCTAAATGAATGGCTCTGGTGGCCAGGCACACAAATAAGGCAATGTAAGCCTTTCTCGAGGTTATGCCTCGACCGGCGGAAGCCCGAATATGAACTGGACCAACGTAATCGACGCCGCAGTGAGAAAAACTGCGGGAAGACGGGGACACGCGACTGGCGGGGAGATCCCCCATGAGCTAAGTCGGAACTACAGCGCGTTCGCGAGTACACGCGACGCAATCGTGAATGACAGATTTAATGACGCTACGGGCACGGGTGATCCAGAATGTTCGACGAAGAGTACTCAGAGTAAGCTGGGTTCCAGCGTGAAGATGGCGCAAATGAGTCTGAGCAACGATGAGACGCACCAAAGGATGAGGAGACAGAATGATCGGATGCCGCTGGGCGTACGGAATCGGAGCGTTTCGGAGTCGACCGCCCACTCGCAGCACGCGATCATGATCAAGAAACGGGTTGAGCGCAATGATGGGACTCTTTGAGGAGATGGATCGATTTGAAAGGAGAGCGTGGAGCTCAGCAGGGAAAAGCTCGCTCTGAATGCGTTTGATCCAAACGATGGTGGACCGGGCGCACTCATCGGAGGAGAGCGCCAGGGAATCGATTCCCAGAGGATGACCATCGATTTTGGATCGGCGACACGCATTGGCAAAGCGAAGGACGTACGCGGTGACGCGAATCAATTTGTTCCAAGAGGAGTATCGAGTCGCGAGGTCCCATTGGATGGGGGCCTCCGCGATATGATGTGAGCGTACTCTTTCCTCTAACGGAGCATCCATTTGATAATTAATCGGGTTGGGGGGCCAGTCCTGGGAAGGTGAGCATAGCCATGGAGGACCATGCCACCAAAGGGTGTGAGCGAGCAGCTCATCACCCAAAATGCCACGGGATGCGCAATCGGCAGGATTGTATGCAGTGGGTACATGGCGCCAGGTGGCGCCTGATAAAGTCGACTGAATTTGTGCGACGCGGTTGGCCACGAACGTGGTCCAGCGCGATGGATGTGATTGTAGCCATGAGAGGACCACAGTGGAGTCAGTCCAACAGGTACATGAGACGGAATCCAGACGGAGGACGCCCCTGACAAACTGCATGAGACGACTCAGAAGGAGGGCGGCCGAGAGCTCGAGTCGAGGGATCGTGAAGGGCTTGATCGGAGCGACTCTAGATTTGCCGGCGATCAATGATACGGTGACTTCACCGGAAGGCGAACAAGCCTTTAAGTAAATTGATGCGGCATAAGCGTGCGTGGATGCATCGGCGAATCCGTGCAGCTCGAAGGACGCCTGTGGTTGAGAATGGGTCCATCGCGGTAAGGTGACTTCGTTTAGGCGCACGAGATTTTTATAAATGAGGTGCCATTGTTTGAGCAAGGGAGGATCGAGATCCTGATCCCATCCGAGTTGCGAGCGCCACAGCGCTTGCATGAGGATCTTTGCGGCGACGGTGACGGGGGTAGCCCAGCCCAACGGATCGTACAGTCTTGCGATCGTGGACAGAATCGTGCGTTTGCATCGTGGGACCGCGCTGTCGAGAGTCACCGTAAAAGTAAAAACATCGCGCGATGGGTTCCACACGATTCCGAGCACCTTGACCCGTTCATCAAGTGCTGGCGGAAAGCTGCACGCCAAGCCATGATTGGCAGGGTCGATATCTGCGAGCAGGTCGGAGGAATTGCTCGCCCACTTGCGTAGCTCGAATTTCCCACAATGGAGCAGGGCGAC
>NW_011964679.1:0-1574 GCF_000949405.1 Vollenhovia emeryi
GGGTCGGTCCTGTGCCCTTGTGACGGCGCCCTTGCCGGGGCGTCACGTCACAATTTCTTTTTCGTTGGTTTGTGATAGCTTTACCTTCTCCATGCCAGTTTTCTTTAGTATCCAATTCATTTTCATTTTCGCTTTCACGAGATACAACAAATGTTGTGTGTTTTTCCTTCCCTGGCTCTTCTTTTAATGGAGTGGATGTTGTAGCACAGTGTGAGAAACATTCTAGTTTGGATGAAAAATTGTTACTGCTCAATTTTATATATTTTCCAGGAAGTGATGGAGAAACGACAGATGATGTAGATGATAATTTACTTGTCTTATCCTCATTATTCGTGTCAGATATATTATTTTCTACATTATCTTCCATTGTTGTACCGAGCGATGTTTTGCTTGATATGTGCGTTGAACTATGCGGCGTTTCTTCAACGGATACAAATTTAATCATGAAATCTGATATTTCAGAACGTGGTGTTGTAGTTTCAGGCTCTGAGATTCTATTTTTTTTCATTATTGTGCTCGGCGTATGCTAATTTAATCTTTCCATCCAAATAGTCAAGATGTTGGATTACAAATTTATCCACTGACATTGGTAGTCTACCTTTAAAAATCACGTTTTTTAAATTAGAAAATGCCCCCTCAACTGGCGACGATTTAGCCACTGTGCCACCTATTTTGAAATGTGGACGCATTATACCGGTCCACAGAGGTGTAAATGTCATTAAATCTTTTAATTTAGCTGCAGCAGTTGGATTGTACAAGGCATTGAGAACGTCGCCATTAACCGATTGTTCTGCCAGTTCTTGCGCAGTGGTGAATATTTTGTGAGCCCATGTTTTCCACCAAGATGTTCCATCGTCGGAGACTGAAATTGTTTCGTAGTTGTCTTTTTCTATTTCATTATTATTCTCCTGTACATACATCATTGACAAGCACCCCTTGCTTAATAATGCGGTTAACATGTCGTAAGCATAGTTCCGAATCTACTGGAATATTCGAATTATTGACGCCGATTTCTTGGCTTAAGGGGATGCTAAAGCCGTCTGTTTTATCGACATTCTTTGTTAGAACTAATCTTTTAATTGGCTTTATAGAAATGCAAAACTCTGTTACGGAATTAAAGTACGCAGCAAAATCTACTTTGTTCTGGTCAACTTTATATCAAAAACGAAAAAAATTAAAAATTTTATTAATTTTTGGTACACTTGACGACAATATTTGCTCGATACGAGAAATTCTACAATAAATATATACAAACTGAGACCAGACTAAAGTAGGGACAACATATAGGAACAATATCGTGCAATTAGAACTAAGATTAATAGCCTAGAAAAAAGATTACTTCTAATAAACGCAAGTCAAAAAATCCAAGTCTAGAGGACGAGAAAAAGAGTAGTATGGCGTGTAGAAATAGTTGCAGGCTTTCTCGAGAGATGTCACTGCCAAACATCTGTTAGATTGTCGGTGGCAATATGGCAGCAGTCGCAAGCCGGCGATAATCGCGTCCAGCTGATCGCATCAGTGAGACTAGAGCTACTAGATAAAGGGGAGCTGACTCGTCCGCCATCTTGGAGCCC
>NW_011964679.1:2206-4802 GCF_000949405.1 Vollenhovia emeryi
GTGAGACTGGATCCACATGGAGCGTAACTTGCGTAACCGTAACCTGCGTATCACCAATCACAGAACTATTTCAACGGAATTATTGAAACGGTTCTATCAGAAAGACCCTGTGATTGGTTATACGCAAGTTACGCAAGTTACGCTTCATGTGAATCCAGCCTGACGCGAGCATGGTGCGACGCGAGTTTCGCAATACATAACAAACGTGAGTGCGAGTGTGACAGAAGAGTGAAACATGAAATAACGTGTTAGTCTTTCCCGTCTTTCCGCAAGAAATATGCGTGCGCGCGCGCGCGCGTGTGTGTGTGTATGTGTGGCGTGTATGTTGTGTGTGCGTGGGTGTGCGTGCGTGTATAATATGTAATGAAATATTCTTTCTGCAAGAAACGTTATACAATATTTCTTGCAGAAAGACTAAGGGTGGCTTCACATGGAGCGTAATTTGCGTAAGCGTAACCTGCGTATCACCAATCACAGAACCATTTCGACGGAATTATTCAAACGGTTCTATCAGAATGACCCTGTGAATGGTGATACGCAGGTTACGCTTACGCAAGTTACGCTCCATGTGAAGGCACCCTAACACGTTTCATTCTTCTGTCGCACTCATACACACGTTCGTTATTTATCGTGAGACTTTCGCGTCACGCTGTGCTCGCTTCTCTGAGGGTGACGTCCCATGGAGCGGAATACCCGGAAGCAGAAACAGCGGATCGCCAATCACAAGATCATTCTGATAGAAACAAGAGTGGTAATTATACATATATCGCCAGAAATTATAAACCAAAATTTCATACGATTATATTTTCCTATTGCGAATTATATTTCATGTTTTTTATTAACTTTTTTATGTTATTTAGTCAGAGGCGTCATTTCTGACGGTACTGACAAAATGTAAAATATGTCATATGCGTCAATTTCGACGGTAGTGACAAGATGAAAAAATGTCAGATGCGTCAATTATGTGATGGTACTAGTAATATAAATACTAGATGCGTCTTATTTCTGATGGTACTGATAAAATGTAAAATATGTCATATGCGTCAATTCCGACGGTAGTGACAAGATGAAAAAATGTCAGATGCGTCAATTATGTGATGGTACTAGTAATATAAAGCATAAAAAAGACATTAAAAATGTGAAAACAACGCCAAGTATATTTTTTAAAAATAATATACAATAGAAAAACAAAAAACCATCAGAAAGAAATCTGCCTAAAAAAACATTGAATTTTCCAAATATGTAATATGTTCAAAAAACCTTATAGAAAAACCAAATATATTGCCATGAAAAAGGAGTGAAAGGTAAATATTTACCCTTACATAGCACCCGCCAATCAACTTCCGTTTGATCTTGATGTTGACCTTGACCCCCAAGGAGGTCAATGAGCGACGGGAATGGGCAATGACCTTGACCTCTTTGGGGGTCAAGGTCAACATCAAGGTCAAACGGAAGTTGACTGGCGGGTGCTATGTAAGGGTAAATATTTACCTAAAGATTTATAATTGGAAATGTTTTAATGTTCATTTAAAATATGCCATGCGGAGACTAATATCAGTAATGCTGACAAGTTGAGTACGGATAACTGTCCTGATAACATTAAAATTAAAAGCAAATTCTTTATAAAGTGATTAAATTCGGCTGTCATCTTGCGTAATACATTTATTTGATTACAACATTATTATAATATTAACGTTTTCTTAAAGGTTATAAGTATTTATTGAAGAGTATAAATATTTATAATTAGAAATGTTTCAATATTAATTTGTTTTAATTAATAATTCGTTTTAATTAATTTTAAATAGTTAGGCCATGCGGCGACTAATCAGAAATACTGAAAGGTGAGTGCGGATGACTGTCCTGATAACGTTAAAATTATAAGCAGAATAGTTTATAATGTGATTAAATTCGGCTGTCATCTTGGGTAATACATTCATTTAATTACAACATTATTATAACATTAATTAGTAAGAATAGTCTTAACAGTCGCCAGCAGTAATTAACAGCATCAGTGATTTTTATTGACCGTATCTGGCAATTTTTATAATACAGAAAATTTTTATTATATCAAAATTTTTACTATAACATTAATTATTATAACATTAATATTTTCATATAAGTATTTTTGGTAAATAAGCAGAAAAGGTCACACCTCATCGATTTCCTCGCCACTTAGGTATGTTGTAGGGGAGAGTTTTCTGAGTAATTCCCCGCAAGAATCAAGTGGGGGACGGCATTGGTTTAGGAGATATAACAAATTGAAAACTAAAAATTTCAATACTTTTTCTTAGTAATTTTTATAAAAATGCCTGTGTAGCTACCTTTAAAATCATAAACAAACTACCATTTTCATTTACAAGGTCACACCTGCCCCCTCCCGCAACGGTCGGTACGGATTGAACACACACACACACACACACACACGCGCGCGCGCGCGCGCGCGTGGAGGAACAGCTATATTGATTGGCTACATATTTTGCTGAATTAGAACTTGGACCAAGTACTAGCATCATGGACACAGGCCTTAATTTACCTGAATAGATACAGAGTTTCTAAATTTCTAAACAGTTGCTATTCTTTTCATCGGTGCTGTCGA
>NW_011964680.1:0-4805 GCF_000949405.1 Vollenhovia emeryi
TTACGGAATAAAGCGTTGAACATGTCATCATATTTAAAGATTCGAGCTTATATTATGCGATCTGAGAAAGTACTTGTAAAATTACATACGCTGAGAGAAGGCGCACAGAAGGCTGCAGTATTCTAAACATGTTTTCTGAGAAAGCTCGAAAAAAATTTTTTCACGAAACGATTCAAAAGCACATAACTCCGAAAGTACCTAACGAAAATATAATGTATTATAGTGTTTTGGAAAGCTCTTGAGGTGAGCTATAAGAATATGCATTAAAAAAAAGGGGTTCGATTTAAAAATTTCAAGGTCATCCTTACGTGACCTTGAGGAAGTTGTTCAAGGTCGTATTTATATTACTATGTAATGCATTCCTTGAAACCGTACAACTTTCATGTTTAACATTTTTCTCCATCTTACATATTTAAGAAGTTATTTAAAGTTGTAAGGATACATACAGACATACATACATACATACATACATACTGACATTTTTTCTGAATGTGTTTTTTTGACGTTTTGGAACATTCTAAACATGTTTTCAAAGAAAACTGGAAAAAAAATTTTTTCACGAAAACAAAGCTTCCTCTATGAGGAAGCAATATAAAAATTAATGTATAAAGCGGAGACAAATATCATATTTCACGAACAATAAGATATGTGGATAACGTAGGTGTATCCTAGCACCAGTCGCTTACCTTAAAATTCCTATGTAATTGGACAGTCAAGTTTTAAAAAACGGTTCACTTTTGATTGTAAGATTAACTATTAATTGTGTCATGTCATGGTTATAAAACGGTGTTAGAAACTATGTCCAATATCTATCATGGTCGGTGAGTGACTGTCACTGGAGTTAAAAATGTCTAGGTCGGACAACGAGCAAACGGGAGATAAATAAATAAATAAGTTATGTCAAGTTAAAGAACAAATGATAGAATCGTATATCGGGTTAAGGTTCTCTGTGTCCTTTAAATTTATTGTATTAGGGTCCATTTTAATGTGTAATATCTCAGCTATCTCTCGTTTTCTCGTATGTCTTTCGTTGTGTAGGATATCTGGGGAAGACCAATTAAAATCATGTCCGAGCGATGTTCTATGTTTGCTGATGACAGATTGGTTGTTTTCGTCTTTCTTTATATTATTGAAGTGTTCCTTGACTCTGGTCTCAAGATGTTTGGCCTACATAAGATGCGTTGCAGTTGTTGCAGTGCAATCTGTAGACAACTCCTGTTCTCTTGGATTTGCATAATGGGTCTTTTCCCCTTTTTATTATTGTGTTCAGTTTTTTTGGAACTGTGAGTATTGGTTTTAGAGCTATATTACGTAGTGTCTGACTAATCTTTTCACTCGTGCCTTCTATGTACGGTATGGTAATGCATGTTTTTATGTCAAATTTGCTAGGATTGTCTTTAGTGTCGTGCTGTAATTGTTTAAGTCTTTTTTTGATATGTTTGTCTATGAGGTGGTGTTCGCGAATCTCGCGAGGAGAGTTCGCTGGTTAACGCTGCGGATGGAAGCAGGGTGAGAGGACTTTGCGGTGAGAGACTCAGGGAACGGATGCACGCGTGAGAGGGTGGAATATCACGTGATCGTAACTCGGATCGTTTGAGTAAAATATCGTGTCACAATTTAATAAGAGTAATATGCTTACAGTTGAGCAGTCTATGTACTAGCGGTGGATGAAAAGTCTGAATTCATTTGCGCGGTTCGATATTATTGATCGAGAGTCGGCCTCGTGAATGTAGATGCCCGTGAGCCGTGTCCACGCGGCGCCGGCGTGCGATGCGTGGTGAGCCTGAGCTGCCGTTGATGCTGTATCTAGAAATGTCCTGGATGATTCGCACTGCTGAGAGTTCACTACGTGTCCGCACTGAGTCAAATCTCGGATGAGAAAATGAGAAAGTCCACAAAAGAGCACTTGATAACTATCCGCACTTCAAGACGCGTATACTACGTACGGTCGCTATGAGACAAAGAGCGCCGGTAACGTACGTGAAGTCGCGCGGTCGCCTCGCGTCGCGATCGGGCATGCGCGGGCAGCGCTCATGCGGCGCTGCACGATCTGACCCGGCTGATGCTGCCATCACGCCGGGGATGAAATAAACGAGATTCAAATTAATCTCGAAGAGGTGGTTTGGAAAACAGTTGTTGAGTAAGATGTTCTTAACTATTGTTAGGTTTGCGTCGTGGAATCTATTGTCGGATAATAAAATAGCTTGGTCAACTAGGCTTGTGATCGTGTTGATTTTATATTGGCGGGGGTGGTTGGAGAAGTAATTTAAAATCGGCCTGAAAAGGTAGGTTTTCTGTACCAGTTCGTAATTAATTGTTTATTGCATCTACTAATGTTGACGTTTAAGAAGCTAATGGTGTTATTTTTTTCTATTTCGTGAATTTAAGTTTAGTGTGGTAGCTGTTAAAAGTTTCTAAAATGGTATTGATTTTGTCAGATGGCACAATAGTGAAAATGTCGTCCACATATCTGTAGAAAACTGGAATTTCTATATCTAACGCGTTCAGACAGGTGGACTCTAAATCGTCTAAAACTATGTCTGCTAATATGGGGGATAATGGGTCGACCCCAAAACCGAGGGTCGAAACGTCGCACATTACATCTTGTAATTTTATTAAATATATTATATAATAGCCAGAAAGAGTCGATTAAACGTATCCATTCTTATTGGACCATCTTCAGTATATTAAAAAAGAACACAATTTAGAACATTATTAAGCTAGGAATACAAATTAAAATTTAAAACAACATATACGCAGTCGGTCCGGTAAGATTATAATAAATAAAAAGACAGAACATATTAAAACATAGCGCAGTCAAACAGATTAAAAGAGTATAGATTATATATTTCATCAGTTTTCTTAAATATCTATAATTACTCTTTATTACATCCATATGACATCTATGAGTATGCTAATGGATGTCCAATGGAAGTAGCAAATGCGGAACTGTGGATGTCTATTAGAGATCCGTAAGATTTTACGTGGACGTCTAATGGAGGTTTTGCATCTCCATGGTGGGCGTCTATTGAACATCTATTGGAGGTTTTTGTTCTGTGCGGGAAGCTTCGAAAGACTTCGAAGGAACGGAGGAATCTTCGAAGGATCGAAGCTTCGAAGGAACAAATCTTTTATTTTCGAACATTGTATAAAAAAAGAATAATGTATTTCGATCCCGTGAACTTACACCGTTTGCGCCATCCCGCTAACGCACGAATGAGGGCGCTACGGGTGACCTGTTCGTTGCACGAAATGGGCGCTTGTCGCGATCATGCGCAGTGAGAGGAGAGTCAGGCTGCGAGGCGCCTGATGGAAAGTTCGTCGACTTCCTCCTTGGGCCCGATCTCATCGACCGAGAGGACGTGCCCATAGGATTGTGAAATCCTTTTTCCCCTGATTTTCTGCGAGAGGTGCTTTATCACGCGCTGAGAGATACTGCGAGCTTGCTTTTTCATAAAGCAAGCGCTAGAAGGACCGACGAGGTTAGTTGACTTGGGATTCGGCTCATCTCATTTAGCCGAGGCCTTGCTTTACGACGGATTCATCCGTCGCCATTTTGAGTCCCGTTACACACCAGATTCTTCTGGACGAGGGAGGTGCGCACCCCGCGATTTTATCGGGGGTTGCTTGCTGTTGGCTCTGATAGATTGACGCTGACCATACAGATGGATCGTCTGGATTTCCAGAAGGTACTTTCTCTCTCTCTTTTCAACTTGAGAAACGTTGCGGATAGCGACTGCGACGCACGCAGGCAACTGCACATCTGAGACTCGTCGCATCTCGCTTTCGCAACGCACGCAAGCAAGCAATTGCATACTCTGAGACTCGTCGCGGCTCTTAGCCGCAACGCACGCAGGCAACTGCATCCTCTGAGTTTCATCGCGGTTCGCAGCCGTGACGCACGCAGGAAACTGCACTCCTTGAGATCATCACGGCTTACAACCGTGATGTCCATCCTCAATTATAATTTGATATCGTCATGGCTTAGAGTTGTGACGTACTCAATCAATTTCTCTACATTGAAGATCGTTGCGGCGGTCGCTGTGACGTCGAAGTGTGACTTCAGTCATACTGAGACGTTGCGAACGCTGATGCGATGTTTATAACCAATTGAATTAATATTATTCGACTATTCACAGCTCCAACTTAGTTAAAGGATAGCGCGGATATAGAGCTTAAGGAACATTCAACGCTCTAGTTAACACCCAGATAACTTCCCAGGATCGCCACAATACTTATTACAGTCGGTGTTGATGACTTAAGGACATTTACCTTTTATTTTTCTGTTTGGTTTTACGAAGCAAAGGTCAGATTTACTGTATTATATTTATTTTCGTTATTCGCGATTTTTAATATTGACTTACAGTGCTCTCTGGCGTTGCTCGGTGCGACAAAGTCCGTATTATTTTCTAAATCTAATTTTTGCCATTTATAATTTTAGGAATTACGTTAAGTTTCTTCCCATCAATCGTTCCGTGAAAAATTCAACGATATTACTTTTATACAAACATTTTATCTGTGATTTTGTGTAATACCGAGTATTATATGTATAATACACCATGTAAACATATACATTACAGTATAAGTAATAAATAATATTAAATTGTTACTTATATATATTTTTTTAATTATTTTATTATATCTGCATATATGATCTAACCTGGATTATTTGCATCGTGTCTACCCCTTATAAAAAGTACATTATAAATATGGTTTTTCTTAAATAATTATTATTCGGTAAATAATATTACTATTTGTATTTTTAATTTCTTGAAAAGTGAAATCATATAAGAAAACATGAGGAG
>NW_011964681.1:0-4805 GCF_000949405.1 Vollenhovia emeryi
GCCGGCTGACTCCGACGTGGCAACCGCGCGTTATCGATTTTCCCCGGCTGGCTCTATTTCCTTCTCTCTCGCTCGAGGAATTCGGGTTTTTTCTACGCGGCCGCACCTCCCCGGTCGCCCTCGTTACATACTTACATCTACTACTTAATACTATCGCTTATAATACTTAATACTATCGCTTATAATACTTAATACTATCGCTTATAATACTTAATACTATCGCTTATAATACTATCGCTCATAATCCTATCGCTTATAACTCTAAGGGTGGAGTCCCATGGAGCGGAATACGCGGAAGCGGAATCAGCGGATCGCCAATCACAAGACCGTTTCGACGGAATTTTTGAAAGGGCTCTATCAGAATAATCTTGCGATTGGCGATCCGCTGATTCCGCTTCCGCGTATTCCGCTCCATGGGACTCCACCCTAAGGCCGCTACGGCGGCGATCTTCCTCTTTGTGTGCTGGCGCGTTGCGCTGCGTATGCTTCGCGGGTCGGAAGTCGAGTGTGTTCGGTCTCGGCGGCGCGAGCGCGGTATGTTCGGTCTCGGTGCTCGACGGCGCGAGCGCGGTACGTTCGGTTCGGTCGCGCTGGTATCGCATGCGCGGTTCGGCGGGCGCGGTCGCGGCGCGTGTCGCGGCTGCCGGTGACAGCTTGAGACACGTGTGCGGAACGGGAGGTTAGGTCGGTGTGTGGTGACGGTGCCGCTCAACTCGCGGGTTCTTGTACCGGTTCGTGCTCATTACGCAGCAAACCGTGGTGGAATCGGCACTCAGCTCGTGCTTCGGAAGAGAGGAAGCGGTCGCTCAATACGCGGCCTGGGGTAGGCACTCAGCTCGTGCCGTGCTAGGTTAGGTGAGTGATTCCGCTCAACGCGCGGTTCTGGGTACCGGGTCCGGCTCAATACGCCTTCTCCGGGGAGACGACCTGCTCAACTCGCTGGTCGGAGGATTCTGCTTCTCTCGGCTCGCTCGGGCTCTTTTATACAGGAAGTTCGTGGGCGCGGGGGTTAGAAACGAGACAGGGGAAGAGCGCAGGGTGGGGAGCAACGTTGCTCTTTGTTGTCACGTTACAAGATTACAGAATAGGCCCCCTACATTTAATTTATCTACAATTTTTTCATAAATTCACATTATTTTTATTTATACTTACCACATAAACAATATAATCACAAAGCCTGATCTTAGTCTGACCTAAGCATTGCTTGTGATTTAACATTCGGTTAATGTCTTCATCATCTGAAACATAATGTTTTCCCCTACAAATAACACAAAAATGCTTAACTCAATGGAATTATTTCAAAATTATTTAAAAAAGAAGTAATTTTATATTTACATCTCTTTCTGTGCTCAAAATTTGGCTAATTTCACTCTTTCTATTAACTCCTTTTTCTCTAAAATTACTTTCTCACGAATCAGTTAATTAATAAACTCCTCACGTTCTGTCCTTAACTGACTTATTTCTATTTCGTGTTTAATTTTAATCTCCGCAATTTCCATTTCCTTTTGTCTTATGTACGACTTGTCCAACTTCATTATTTTTGCCAAATTTAGAGATTCTTTAGATCTTGTTTGCAAGATTCGTTTCCTTTTTCTTTCGTCTACTGGAAAATAAAATTGCAACTTGTGTAAAGAATATACTATGTACTATATATTACATATTTCTTTGTTTTAACTTTTTTTAAAGAAATTTTATATATTTTCTTTCCTAACGGAGCGGTATTTTCATCGTCCGATGGAGGAGTCGAGTTAAATGTTAGGTCGTCGTTTAGTTCGAGTATATCTGTGCGATTATCATTAGTGTTCCTTGTAGCACCTAATAAAAAATACATAAATGTTAAAAGTTATAATTAAACATAAAGCTAATCTTATGTAAGGAATTTGCTAAAAGTATAACTTGTAATTAATAATTTTGTACTTACTTTTGTCCAATAATGTCGATTCATCATCTTCTTCGTAAATGTCATAAATTTTATTATTTTTTATTGCTTCGAGAATTCTCTTTTGTTTATCTGAAATAAACAATTGCATTAATGTTTCGGTTAATATGTTTATTAAGGTTACTTTTTAAAGACTTAAAGTGTACCTGTTGATTCTTTTGTCGTTAAATTGCTTGAAAATACTGTCGGTGCGGTTGGCAACAAATTAGGTACTATTGATATGACATTCGCATCTACTGCACCACCTTTCTTTTCTGGACCTCCACCGGTGAGAAACCGTGACTGCCTCTCAACCGTTAAAACTTTTTTGTTTTGTTGTTTTAAATTGGACCAGAATTTCTTTAATTGTGACACATCTCTCTGCAACAAGAAACATATATTGTATTTAGAGTGATGTGAGAAAGGAATGCTGAGTAAAGCATAAAACATAATTAAAATAATTAATTTTTCCAATAATTTAAAATATTCGTCAATAATTTGAATTTACTGACGACAATGTTCCAAGATGTAGGACATATAACATTGTTTTAAGAGTACAAGACAACCATTCTCTGCAGGTCCTGATTTTCCAATGATTTAAATATTGCAAATAATTATTAAAATAAATATTTCATAACTATTATACAAAATATATTTAAAAATACCTTAACATGTATTAATGACGAACTATTGTAGTCATCTGTAATAATCTGCCAGGCTTCTGATTTCTCCTTCAATGTTGCGGTGTTGGTCGCTTTACATTCCACAACACTACTGTATTTTTACAATTTCCAAAAAATTTTGCTTCTCCAGGTCTGAATAAATCGCTCACTTCGACATCGCTGTTCCTTTTTAACAAAAAAAAATTGTAAATTAGTGAACACTACGTTATTTCATATATGCACATATACACTCATAATGTCCACTTGTACCTCTGTGATCTCGACGTTTTTCTTCCTCAACGTATTGCTATACAAATTGACGAGCTCGTAAAACTATTATGTTGGTCCCTCGAAGTTTTAATAAAGTTTACTTTTGTTTAACAGGTTACCAAGGTAACGTTACTAACTGTTTAATTACCCCTAACAGCGCAGGGAGAAACTGAGAACGATCTGAGATTATCGCAAAAGTATATTGCGATATTCTCAGAATAATCGCATTACGTACTGCGAATGACGAAGTACGTTCTGAGAACGTTCAAATGTCCGCGGTACATTCTTCCACAGTTTTTCGCTGCGAATGTCTATAGCACCGGGACAGTTTAAAGAAATGATGAAAATGGGAAGGTTTCAGTCGATCACTTTTACACAAATTTTTATTAAAATTAAAATTTTTCCAAAATTGTGAAGGCTCCCAAAAGAAAAATATGGAAGGAGAAGTGCCGATGTGAGCCACAAAATGAACAGATCTCAGTTCTCACAATACGAAATAAAAATCTCTCTTTAATAGTATAATACGTTTCGACCCTTCTTCGGGTCTTCCTCAGTTAGACTACAATGTAAGAATTATAAAATGGTAGTACAGTAATACTTATGTAATACAAATGTAGAAAAACCGGTTACCTCGTGTAACTTCCAGTTATAGGACAGAATTATCTCTTAAACTGTTAATCAGTCGATCTCTAGATGGTCCCAGACATAAAGAGGGCTGAATAACCGTGGTTCGAAAGATGAGTCCGTGGCAACGATGTTAGAAAGACTGTGACATAGCGGTATTACAAAGCGAAAATTTGACATTAGAGTGTGGTAAACATGACGAGGGAACTTAGACATGTGTCTCTTGCTTATTTTTCGTGGCGCAAAATTTAAAACCTTAAAACAGGTTATATAAAGTTGACTCTAGCAGAGTATAACGAATCAAACAGAAATTAATTGGTGGAAGATTCGTCAATTCTATAGGATTGTAAACTTGTCATGTCCAGAAATAAAATTAAAAAGTAAAAAATTAGTCAATTCTGTAGAAATCAGGGTTGTAAACCGGAGCAAAAATACGTTCTTTGGAGCGGTTTTGAACCGGTTGGAATTTAAAAACCGCCCCGAAAACCGAATGAATGAAGTAAATTATTTAGAACTTGGAATGTGTGTGTGCAAATCGAACCGAACTGGTGAAATTTGCACATTTACCACCTTTCCAGCTATGTAGCAAAGATTCAAACGTGGTAAATCTTTTTAAATAAATTAAATCCTTTTTAGATAAAGAAACCGCTCCAAAACCGGTTTTTCATGCTCCGGTTCGAAACCGGAGCGTTTGAAATCATAATAAAAAATGGTTTGCTCCGGATCGGAACGATTTTATAATTGAAATTTTGATCCGTTCTCTCGGAGCGGATACACTTCAATGGTTCGGTTCGGTTTACAACTCTGGTAGAAATTGTAAAATTGTCAAATCATGGAATAAAATTAAAAAGTAAAATGCAAGTCAATTCTATAAAATTGTATAAGTAAAATTATATAAATCTCGAAGTCGCGAAATAAAATAAATTAGTAATGGAAGTCAGTTATATAAAATTGTGTGAATAATACGGTAAAGATAAAAAACACAAAAGTGTTAATGCAATAAATAAATAAATAAATAAGAAATAGATAAATAAATAAATAAGTTAACGTCAAACTCTACTTAAGTCCTGGATGATTGCATTATATTCATCGCCGAGGAGATCGGTGTCGTTTTGGGTAAACCTTCGGAAAACACACGCATATGAAATAAGGGATAACAACACTCAATTTCTATGTATTTTTGTGTTCTGAACATGAATATGTAACTTAAACATGGCGGTCGGAACAAGAAATCCATGAAAACCATGAAAAACCCATAAAAATTATGGTTTTTAACATTTATCCCACCAAATATCAAAAATTTTGAAAAATGTTTTAAATAAAAGTTGTAC
>NW_011964682.1:0-4805 GCF_000949405.1 Vollenhovia emeryi
AGAGAGAGAGAGAGAGAGTGGTGTGGCGGGTGAGAGAGGCTAAAGGTAGACGGGGGAGTGTGTGCCTGTGCGCGAACGTGTGCACGTTTGCGCGTGCGTGTGTGTGGGTGTGTGTTTTCAGAATAAAAACGACTAATGACTTCAAATAAAAATATTACAATGGGTTAAGGCCATGAGGGTCAATGTAAATAAATTAAAATAAATTCGCTAAAACAATGTATATTTAATCGCATCGCATGAAAGAATAAAAACGGCGATATCTTTAATAACATGTTTATAACCAGAATAAATCAGACCATTATTTCCTCTCATTCTCACATTTATACCTAATTTTTTTTAGTTAACATATCGCAACGTTTTTTCTTACCGTTTTATTCGGCCGTTTTACGATTCTAAGATGTCTAAACATCAGCGTTCATCTCTGCTGCCACTTTATATTTTTAATTTTAATTGTATAGCTTACCCTATTGTAATTTTGTTAATTAGACTGATTAACATGTATTAAAATGTATAACTATAATACGTTTTATATGTCTTTCTTTCTTTAATTATTTTAACTTATAACATTTATTACTTCATACTAAATATACTGGATTTTTTTATCTTTTACGCCGAAGATGTTTAAAGGAACTGTTCTAAACGTTTGTCTATTGTCTATTCCTATTTTCAGTATCTTATTTTAAAGATTTCTATTGTTTTATGCGATGTCAAATTTGCGATGTCAATTATTTATAGCAAACACATTTTAATGTATTTACTTTGACTCTCTTGGCCTTGACTTCCTGTAATTTTTCGAGATATTTAAGATTCTTATTTTACCTGGCGATTTTAAACAAAGCGCAAATGTGCGAAATGTATATTAGATGCACTGCTACAATAGTTACTATTGTACTGCAACCAACATAAAAAGTTAAGAACATATGCGTCAAAATAGCGAAAAAGTATGTTTCTTCGTCGACAAAGTATTCCAGAGTAATTATCAGTTGTAGCGGACGTGATTCATTCATTGGTATAAACACATCAAGTACACGGGGAAAACAACTTATTATAACTAATCCCAACGAAGTGCTCGTACTCGTAACTGAAGCAAATAAATCATGATAAAGTCAACATGTAGTGGACGTAGTATGAAAAGAGTAATATATTTTATATTTTACTAAAAAAGTATAAGAAATACAGAGAAAAAATACAACAGATATTAGATTAATACTATTGACATTAATCTAAACATGTTATTATTGTAAAAAATTTTACATAACTTTTTAAAACATTCGAATATAAATGATATGAATATAATGTGTAATGCTTATAAACTAAATTAACATTCACAAAAAATAATATACTAGGAAAAGGACTTGATTGATACGATTGACATTTGATTTTGTTTCTTACGAAAAATACAGATTATATAGAAGTTTGTTCCGTTTGCATATTTTCGTAAAACTTCCAATTCTGCCTGAGCTTTTAACATATTCCAATCGTATTGAATTCTATCGAAGATATATTTGATCTATGATCACAAATAAATTATTTTATTCTGTAAGTTTTTAGGGGAATTATGTGTCCTATGGGATACTTTTTTATATTTTCACGTAATTGTAATATTTTTTAATAATATTTAATTCAATATTTTTTAATTTATTAAATAATTATTGTATGTCATACGATGTTAAGTAAAATTGGAAATAGAAAAACTAAAATCGATAAAAAATATTATTTTAACAAAAAATTTGAATATGAACAGAATTTCAAATACTATAAAACCAAGTGAACACTTACGTTATCGTTGAGTAGCAGACATGTGTTATACGTCAGAATAGATACACAAGTCATAATAATATATGACAACATTTTAATAATACACACGATGCTGTACTGTTTTATAAATAATGGAATGCACTGAAAGCAGTAACCTTATTGAAAGATTATAGCAAAAATGTAAACAAACATTAATTTAAATAAAACTGTATTTATTTAATATTATAGGGACTTGTCAATTGTTATATCACAACGACTTGGCATAAACAGTTATTTAAATAAGTAAAATACATATGGAATAAGAAATTGAATACCTGACATATTAGGAAGGATATGAATAACGTTTGATAAAACATTATTTGTACTTTCTTGAAAGTTGAAATGTCATCAGGCCACAGACCGAGACTCGACAGAAGAATTCTACTCAGCTTATAATACCGTTCTCCACCCAAGTCCATCTTCCACGAAAGCTGAAATGCGTATGTCAGGCCTAACGCTGCAAACCTGTGTTTCCCCCTCCATGTATCGAATTTAGGTAGACGATAAATTTTTCTTTCTTAGACTCATAAGATAATTGTAAAGGTTCAATTTACCGTAGGATAAATAGCAGATGTAAAAAATGCATAAAGCACCGGCACGGGGGAAATAGGTGTGTGTAGCAAATAAAGACTAAATTTCCTCGATTTTCTCCCCCCTCGACTATAAAACGAATAAGTCAATAGAAATGGTATTACCAAAATTAGCAAAGTACATCGTATACTTTTTCTTTAAAAATAGATGTCTTTTTATGTCAAACACTATAAGTTTTACGGGTAACTATCACCATTTTATATTATTATACCTAACCATCACTTTATTATGATACGCGCATCGACTTTCTTCTACGTAAAATAGCAACACTTTTCATATTTTGTGTCTATTAATGAATTTAAAATTTGAATTAAAAAATTTGCATATAACAGTGCAGTAATGCAACCAATGTTTTGCAGAAGTGTGGAAAATTCAGATTATAACATGTGTCATTGTTCATGTATAAGGAGAAGGTACGTATTGATTACCTCTCCATTTCTTATTACCCTTTCAATGTGTGTTCAACAATGCACCGTTCCATTACTTCTCCAATCGGTAGATGTTGCTCTTTATTATTCCTGTTATCGCGATGATTGTTGTGTAACGATTCATCTAATTAGGAGAACTTCATCCTTCAGCTGAAAGAAATATCGATGCGCGTGGGGAATAGTGTCAAAGGCGCTTACAGAGTACAGCGGAAGTTTATGAAATTGTGCGTGACGCACGTACATGTGTAGCGTACTCACGTGCGTACATATAACTGTCGCTTATGGCTGCGTAATTCAGGTGTAAATTCGCACCCGAACGCCGCGCAGTGACACAGCGTGTCCCTATACTGAAAGAAGTATATACAAGTCTCTTGTAAGAGATGATTGGCTCCATAAGGTGGCGTATCTAGATCACGTTGAGGTTACCAATTTGAAAGCTCTCTGGTTCCGCAAGTTCGCTCGAAAAGAAGTCGACGAAACTTTTGAAACGACTTATATTTGTCGGTTTACAGTTTTTTGGATTAATTTTTCATGCCCGAATGCGCTTTGCAAAAATGTTAGTCAAGCTTGCGCTCTCTATAGGAGATGTGAGGTTTGGTTAGAGTGACCCAGATTGGGCCCTATTTCTCAGGAAGTAGTTTTTCCTCTTCCGAAATATCCTCTTCTCACGCGGACGCCTTGTTGAGTTTCCCTCGAGGTTGGCTAGTGAGTCTTTATTTGCACTCAGGCTATTGAAATGTTGAATCATGTGGGCGACATTAAATTGTAAGCATTACATATTTAGCGCTTCATCATATTATGTTATATTGAAAAAAATATTGAAAATAGATCATATTAAATATCTGCTCCGAAAAAGAGAAATTACATTGGGAAGATATGATTAGTTGATATTATTGTTAATAATGGAAAAGGAAGATAAAATGTAATCCAAAAACATGTCTTAATCTATGGCATAATAACAATAATTTTAAAAAATGTATTACATTATTATTTGGTTTGATTTAATTTATTACTGAATATGTAGAAAAGTACATGTAAAATGTACTGTACATATCCTAGACCTATAACTCGAATACCTAAAACGTAATTATTACTTCTTTTCGCTTTCGGTGTGTGTTCCCATGGATTGAAGAACCATAACATAGGATATGGACGTACTTAGAAGCTATAAATACTATGACTAATAAATATTTACAATCTCTTTCTGTCATTGAATTCATCAAAATTATATTACCGGCAATATTCCTTACCGTAGCAAAACCTTCTAACGACGCGTCAAATAAAACTCCAACTGTTAAAACACTGTGTTTGTTACTTCTTTGTATTATGAGTGGTATTAACTTTTGCATACATAATGGCGCAGCGTACCAATGTGCATTATATCTATTACATACACAAATACACATATACAGCAATTAATACAAATTAATATATTTGATTAAATGATATTATTAAATAATCAAATGTGTTTACTTACGTCGCTTGAGATATGGCAGTGCTGCTATCTATAATGTTCTGACCAACATAATTTCCCAGGAAAACGCAATATAATTCTATAAATATCACTGCACTGCTTAGAAATATTTCCAATTTTTCCCAGGATGTTAATGCATTAATTGCCTTGAATCGAATATTATTTATTAATTTTATAACTTCTGTAATTTTATATTTGTATATCATCATAATAAATAATTTTTTCCAATAAATGATATAATATTCTGTTCGTTTGCATTTACACTTACATTGCAGAAACTAAGACTCATCAAAGCCACAGAACATACTAATAACATGATATAGAACATCGAAAAACTGTTCGTTAGAATATTGGCTGAACTTTAACAACGAAATATGTATTAATTTTCATTCGTAAAAATAATATTTTGGCCTTGCGCTCAGCCTTTTTTGCAAGGATTTTTAGACATATTTAATTTAAAAAATGGCAGTTTATTAAATTCTGCTATTTTTAGCGTTGACGATTAGATGTTATAT
>NW_011964683.1:0-4807 GCF_000949405.1 Vollenhovia emeryi
TGAGGGCCACTTTGGCCTCAAAGTAGCCCTCTCTAGCTCGTTCGGCCGCCTGCTCGCCTCTGCGCCTGCAGCGGGCGAGTCTCCTCTGCTGGTGGACGGCTTGTTGTCGCAAATCTGCGATCTCTGCCGTCCACCAGTAGACGGCCCGCTGAGGCCGAGTCTTGGACCGGGGCATCGCGGCATTACATGCCGCTGTAAGCGTTGTCCCGATCCACTCGGCCTCTTGCAGGGGGTCCGTCTCCCGGGTCTCGGGGAAACTTCCCCGGACCCAACAGGCGGCCTCTATCGAGGCCATCAGGGCGTCCTCGCGAAGTTTCCGCAGGGCCCATCGCGGTCGCGTCTCTTGGCGACGCACGGAGGAGAGGGCACCGAACTCCACCGATACATATCGGTGGTCCGACAGAGTTTCGATACCCTCCTCCACCCTCCACCTGGTGATCAAGCGCATGGCCGAGGGGGTAGCCCATGTGATATCCACAATGGACTCCCCCTGTGTCCGCACGCAGGTGGGGGTCCGGCCCTCGTTCACGAGGACCAGTCCGTGCATCGCCGCCCATCTCGCCAGCGCCTTGCCCCACCCGTTCGTGCGCCGGTCATCCGTTATACTAAGTTTCGTTTCCGGCGACCGTGTTTAAATCAGACTCATGCGTTTCGTTTCCGGCGACCGTGTTTAAATCAGACTCATGCGTTTCGTTTCCGACGATCGCCTTGCGATTAGACCCAGTTTTGTTTCATCCGTTATATTAAGTTTCGTTTCTGGCGACCGCGTTTAAATCAGACTCATGCGTTTCGTTTTATATTTTAAAATAAAAGTACTTACAAAAATATTAAAATACAAAAAACAAAAAATTACAAAAACAAAAATAAAAAACAAAAAATAAAGAAAACAAAATAATCAAAAATGAATATAAATTCTGGCACGTCCGATATCTTAACAATAAATAAAAGGGGACTTTAGTGTTATTATATTTTTTGTTTTTACATTATGATTATAATTTCATATTTTGGCAGCTATATAAATTTTATGTTAAATTGTGAAATTTACATATAATCGGGTAATATGTACTATTATGAAAACGCCATCTGAATGTATTGATATTGTAAAGATATCAAAGAGAGTCGTGAAACATTTCGACCCACTTCAGGTCTTTTTCAGTGGCAAATATTACCATTTTGACCACAGATATATTATTACGGATCCCTAAAACCCGCATATACTTAGTTTGGTACAATAATATTCAATATCTTACAATTTCCATATTTCTGATAACCATTTTGATTCCACCATTTTGAATCAAAGGTCTAATTTAAAAAAAGGGCACGATACGATTTTAGAGCAATTTATAACGAGTAAATTAAAAAAAAGCATTAAAATCGGTTGAAAATTACACCGTCCTGGGATTTTTGTCCAAAAAGTGTGCCTTTTTTCCCACTGTGCGCCGTTTCTTTTCGGCATCCCATGCAGGCCCAGCGCACGGCCAAAACTGTAGCCCATAACTGAATAAACACACTGGTTATTTACGGCAACTAACTCTCGTTCCTTTAAGCGACAACACCTCACCCATTTAGAGTTACGCACACAGTGCTACTCCCCTCGCTCGCGACCCTGGCTGCTGACGCTATTCGGCAAGGGCGAGCGGAAGGAAGCACACCGACGGACGCGTCCACCGGAAATGGCGTCGCATAGTGCCCGGGCTCGGGTATCAGAAGCCACGCGACCCGTCGACTCATCCGCGAGCCAACGGGGAAATAGATCATTACATGGCGGCCGAACAGGGACCCGTTGTCAAACACGTTGTCGCTTAAAGGATAGGGACGAATCGCGGCTTAGAATAGCGTTGATAGCGATACCGTCTATAAACTCTCCCCCGACGCGAATAAACCAAATCCGATTCCGAAAATGAATACGAGCCCCGAGGTAGCGTGGATATACGCCCTGTCGAAGGAGCAGTTGAAGCAAGAAGTGGCCGAGCGGGAACTAGACCCCGAGGGACTCCTGGTCACGCTGCACCGACGAATGGTGGCATATGTGCGGGCGCACCCCAGCGAATTTGATAACAAACCAGAGGATGCGCTCGGGTACAAGGAAGAGGACGACCTGACTCGCGACCTCGAGCGTATGGAAATCGAGCTAGAACAGCTCCGAGCCCGGCGGCATTCCACGCCAGTGCAGAACCAAAGCCGATCAGACACTGGTAGAGTGTTAGATTGGATGCGGAAGTGGAACTGCCATTTCGACGGCCGCGACCTGTACGCATTCCTTGAAAGGCTCGAGGAATTGCAACGAGCATACGCCCTCTCAGACGAGCCAATCCTGCAAGGATTCCCGGAGCTCTTGCGGGGTGACGCCCAACTATGACACAGGAACTTCCAGGCCGAATACCGCACCCTCGACGAACTAAAAAACGCGCTAAGGAGCTTCTACTTGTCGCCGGGCGAACTCCGACCCCTCGACCGCCAAATCATCGATCGGTGGCAGGGCGCGACCGAGAAAATACGCTCCTTCGTGACCGCGGTGATGACGCTGATGAGAGGTCGCGGTGGATACACGTCCGACCGACAATTGGAAGTCGTGTGCTATAACATCCGGGCGGAGTACCGGCTGTACATCCCGAGGTCGTCAGTTCAAAGCATGACCGACCTGATCCAACGGGCGGAAGAGCTGGAAGAAACCAGGAAACAGGTCGCGCTCGAAACCGCCCCCACGAAAGGCGAGAATCGCAATGTCTCGGCAACGCACCAGACGCCTATTACTGCAGCGTATGATCGAGGAAACTGTTGCTGGCGGTGCAAACAGCCCGGCCACAACCGCTTTGTTGCCGCGCCGCTCCGTGCGCGGTGTATATTCCTTCTTGCTCGCTCCGGAGGTGTTCTCTGACGAGAACCGAAGGGTTCTTTGATGGGATGTGGCTGGTCGGAGGTCACTTCAAAAAGGCACCGTTTAACTATCACTATGTGACTTTATTCAACTGAGTGTTACACTGATGGGTCACGGCAGGCCGAAGGCCTGACGGACAAATGCTTAGCGCGTAAACGTATAGTATCGAATGACGCGTGATTGACAAGTGCCTCGATCTCGGGCTTTCCTCCGGTTTTAAACCCGATGATCGAGGTGTCAGCGTTCTCGGTACTCGATCGAGGTTTCTCGGTACTCGATCGAGGCTAGGCGTAGTCGGGTCGAGAACTTGCTGACTTCTTCTCCGAATTTAATTGGGTTGCGCGGTCGGGCTTTTGTGGCTCGATCGCGCAATATGCTTACGCTAGTGTTATTCTAATTGCAGTAATACTGCTTGAGTGCCCTCGTTACCTCTTTCGGCAATCGGGGCACAACATCCCTCCCCCTTTGGAAGAAGGAAAACTGAGGGATAAAGTTTTCCGCTCATGGGTTTACCCTCCCTTTTCCTTGTTCCTTACAATATTTCTTTACAATTTATGCTTAGTACATCATCGCGGGTTCGCGGTTAACATAGTTTGGTGTATTCGGTTGTTTTTTTGTTTTACGGTATATTATCCATGCGCTTATGCCTATTAGGCTAACTATAATTATTGCCATGCCCGCGCTGAGCGAGTACGCGACGTATCTGTTCACAACTATGTGTTCGCTTGTTCCGTTTTCCAATTCTTTTTCGAGTTCCCGTGTGCTTAGGCTTAGTTCTATTAATTCCTTCGGGTTCGTTATTACGGGTTTTAACTTTAGGTTACTTTGTAAGCTTAGCTGATTTCCTTCGGCCAGGGGGTTGACCGTATTTTTCGTTAAATTATATCCCGGTAGGTGTGTCTGTACTACTTTATTTCCTATTCGTGTTTTCGTTTTCAGAATTACGTCGGGCGTGTTTAGCTTACACTTATCTTGTAAAGTGACTTTGCCTGTGTTGTTTATAATGACTTCGATTTCTGGCTGTCCGTTACATTGGACGCTGATTCGTTGCTCTCCTCGCGTGGAGTATAGCCAAGTGTGTTTTTCTTCTACCGCTATCCAAATGGTTCGGTTGCTAGTCAGGTGTCGTTTTTCGCACGCACTTAGGTGGCCCGGGGCCTGTACATAGGTTTGCACCTCGCATGGTGCGTCTCCGCTTACATGGTATATCGGGAGTGCTTGGTTGCATACATAATTTTCTGCTGTTCGCGTGCAGGTCTCTAGTTCTCGCTCTTTGATTATTAAGTAATTGTGATTTTCCCTATCTATCGCCATTAAATCTCCGGACGTTTTTACGAATGTGAATAAATTGTCTCGCTCGTGGGCGGGAAGTGGAGTCGTCTTTATTACCTCGTATACGGGGTAGTTTACAATTGGAAATTTCAAAATGGTGTATACGTGCGGCATGTTTACGTACGCGGCTACTTTCACGTATTCCTGGATCGTTTGCCAGTTTTTGGCTTGTACTTTGAATGGGAAGTGCTGTCCTGCCCCTAGGTATGTCGCAGCTTCCCGAAGTTCCGTAATTATTACTTCTATCGGCAACAGTCTTGTTAAAATTATTCCGTGTCTCGCGTGAGTCAAGTAATCCGTCACGTCAGTTGTGTCTCTCGCCAGTGTGTTCGTTATCTCGCTTATTGTCACGAGGTGTTCTATTATATCCTCGCGGTTCGTCAGTCGTGAAACTTGACCCTGCATCTTCCTTGTGGCGTTTGCGATCATGTTCTCGTTGCGGGTCAAGGTGTTTTCTAATGTCTCTATGTGCCCGATAGATTTGTCCAGTATCTTCAGCTGGTTTTTCATCACGTGTTGCAGTGTCTTTTGTTGCCCCTGTAATAGTTGCATTTGTTCGTTTATCTTGCGCTCGTCTTCCGCATCCATCGTGCCGAT
>NW_011964684.1:0-4807 GCF_000949405.1 Vollenhovia emeryi
GAGAAACTTGTAAAGCTATCCATTACAGTGCTATCATGCATACAGATTTTTTCAGACTATTCAGCACAATGTTACACAATGCAATCTTTTACCACATATGAATTGGTAGGTTTCTGTTCCGGCACGCTCCTGACAGGTATTCTGTGTAGATATCCATATCCGATTCCGCACCCTAAGCTGTTGCAAAAAATAAAGGTAGAATAATTTAACGTCCGCGCGCCGAGATGTTAACTGGCGACCACCGGATCCGAAACGCCACGCGAAAAAGCTCCGTACCTTCCTTCCCCGCCCCAGGTGTTATTGGGCGTGATGGTCACCTCTCTGCAGGAGTCATCCTTGGTATTATATACATATAGCTTGAGGGGACGCGATTCGTGCGCCTCTATTAAGGTAAATAAATCTTCGCTTTCGTGGAGAACGGAGTCCGCGCCGATAATGTAATCGGTGAACGGCCGTAGACCGGCCAACTCGGCGGGTGACGACGGATGTACTTCCTGTAAATTTAAGTATCGGCGTTTCTCTGATAACTCCCTGTGCAAAATTAATCCGGCGTCTGTATATAAGCTTCGTACTCACGAGCACATGCCAAACGTTCTCGTTGGCGCCCTCGAACGAACAGAAACGTATACTGACACCCAATAAACCCTGTCCACCCCATGTCATACTCGGGACGATTTTTGTCCGTCTTACGGACTGTGTTTTACTACTGTACACTGTGATTGTTAGTTCCTTATTTACACCAACCTTCAGGAGCTCCTTCAGAGTGTCGTTATCTTGGTCCTACGGCAAAACATGTAACATTTTTTATTGGAGATTAACGCAACCGCGTGTGAAATGTGTATCTCCATCGGAGTAGGAGGCGCAAGTAAACATACCAGGCGAGTATTCCCAATTGCTACTATAAAATCGAAAAATGCCTCGAGTCCTGCTTGCTGCCCGGGAGAACCTTCCTGAACCTGCAAAAGGACACAGGGCATCAATTACATTTGAATGCCAGGCAGGACGTACTTAATGTAGAGGAAAGTCCTCTGTTATGACATAGGATTCTAATGCGAGACAGTGGGTTTTCAACGTTCAAATCCAATCGCGAATCTCTTTTCGTAACGATTACACGATCTAACGATCGATTTTCCATTGAACAGATTTCACGCCAAGGGCAATAAATTTTATGGTGGATTTCCTCTATATTTAATAGTTTTTTTTTATTTTTAGCAAAGTCTCCTCATATCAGCAATTGGCAAATTAAATTGAATGTACCAACACGAATTGTCCGCAACTAAAACATAATATACGCAAGATGTTATAATTTATGTTTACACTGATCATTCTTGAGCCTCTCGTCCATTTCTGGATAGCAAAATCGTAAATGTAATCCACCATTGCGTCACGTTTAATCCAAACTAATGAAATAACATACGAGTAAACGGTCAGAGACTGATAACACATCTTAATGTACACGTATTTCTTGTATATAGTGTTATAAAATGCCACTTAATGCGTTTAATACAAAAATGCTTCAATATGATACACAGGACTAAATAATATAAAATTATTAAATTATATCATTATACAAATTTAAAAAACTCGTGACAATGATAACGGAAACAATGTTACGGCGGCGAATGCGAGTCTAGCGCTGTCGGTGGTGCGCAAAAATAAAATAAAAATTCAGTCAAAGGTTAAAAAGGGACCGAAACGTATAATACATATATAATAACTTCGCCACCGTAGCATTGTTTCCGTTATTACATCATTATAAATATTAAAATTGTTAAACCGGTTACGAAAAGAAATTCGCAACCTTTACAGATATTTCAACCCTACAGACGAAATTTTTGGTAGGTGTAGAAGTAGTTGGAGATGAAAATGACGAAGAAAGCAAATTCTCAACTTTTATAGGTTCTTCTGCAATAACTTTGTCTTCGGTACTGTTTTTCTTTTCTGACTCTGAAGGTTCACTGCAGGGTGCCTCGCGCAAAGAATCCATAATGCCATGTCTCGTTTTAAAACGCTTCAGCCAATGATAAGTATCCTTGATGACGACGAGCCTTACTAGTTTATTTAATTACGCGGACGTGAACAGTGTGGCGATCGTGGCGCAGAGGATTGTGCGCTGGTCTGGTAATCCGAAGACCCGGGTTCAAAACCAAACAAAAACGTTGGTTTTTCGTTCGATCGCCACACAGCGAAGTGGATATAGAGAGAGGTGTTATAAGAGGCTTGATACTGAGTCTCTGATCTGAGAAATAAAAAACGCTTGAAACGTTGGACAAACGCAAAATTAGATAAAAGCTCTGTATAAGTGGTATAATCAACAAAGATCCTGTTGTACATTAATACCACTGGATCTTTGTTGATTATACCACTTATACAGAGCTTTTATCTAATTTTGCGTTTGTCCAACGTTTCAAGCGTTTTTTTATTTCTTATTGTAGAAGCATTTAATAAGATAGTAAGGCTCGTATGTGTTAAACACAAATTTCAAAGAATTTAAAGGACTCAGAGCCGTGACAGGGTGGTAGTGTCTAAATATTCTATTCTAAATTTATTGCGAAAAAATATCATCAATATTTAGACACTACCAACCCTGTCACGGCTCCGAGTCCTTTAAATTCTTTGAAATTTGTGTTTAACACATACGAGCCTTACTAATTTATTTAATTACGCGGACGTGAACAGTGTGGCGATCGTGGCGCAGAGGATTGTGCGCTGGTCTGGTAATCCGAAGACCCGGGTCCAAAACCAAACAAAACGTTGTTGGTTTTTCGTTCGATCGCCACATAGCGAAGTGGATATAGAGAGAGGTGTTATAAGAGGTTTGGGCACGTTCCTTCAAAAACGCCTTGTAACCCTAAGGGGAATCAATAAAATGTACTAGTACGCGGACGTGAAAAAGCGTTTCTTACTTTCATTTAATTATTTGTGTTGAAATAAACTTTTCTAATTTGAGCTTTGATTGGTGTACACAATGGGTGTACACAAACGTACTGTCTTGAATATCAGGAAATCAATAAACTTTATTATACCAAATAAACTCTTCTAATTTGGGCTCTGATTTCCTGATATTGAACACCGTACGTTTGTGTACACCAATCAAAGCCCAAATTAGAAAAGTTTATTTCAACACACAAATAATTAAATGAAAGTAAGAAACGCTTTTTCACGTCCGCGTACTAGTACATTTTATTGATTCCCCTTAGGGTTACAAGGCGTTTTTGAAGGAACGTGCCCAAACCTCTTATAACACCTCTCTCTATATCCACTTCGCTATGTGGCGATCGAACGAAAAACCAGCAACGTTTTGTTTGGTTTTGAACCCGGGTCTTCGGATTACCAGACCAGCGCACAATCCTCGTACTCGACTCCAAACGGACTCCGATATGTCTATGATTCCAGATCGGGGGTAGAGGAAAAAGAGCGAGATACAAGACACCCAACGCAAGAGGAACAAATGTCACGTCTCACGTTTTGACTGGGGCAAAGCTTCGAGTTTGAGTACCGTTTCGCGGAGAGTTGTCGGGGGACGAATTAAAGATTCTGGGCCAACTTCCGCGGCGTACAACAACAAAGATCAAGGGATGACAGGCCGCGGATGACACCACTGGTGGCCCAATATGTTGAATTTACGGGCGAATCGGGTCACGCGGAGCGGCTTGAATTTTGGTGGATACGCGGGCGCCACTCGGGTGTAATTTGCCGCAACTCCCGTGGTTATTCCCCGCGACATTCGTGCGCGAACGACTTTGAATGGGCGAGCGATATCCCAGGGTGTTGCTCTTGACAGGTCCACCTTACCCTCAATACGTGGTAACCTTCCGTACCGCCTCCCGGTATCTCCACGCTTTGGGATGACCCCATGCCTGCTGCGAGCTTCTTAGGTCACTCGGGACAAGCAGGTGAAAGACATTAAACCAATTGTCGATCTCGGCGGCCTCGGCGAGATCGCTCAAACGGCAAAAATACGTGGCACGGCTCTTGTAACGCAGACCGTGGGTGACGTCACGACGGCCATGCGGCACGGTCTGGTGACATTGGATTTGTGCAACGTCAGGCCACCGAATAGTCCTAGCGGTTCTGTCTACAATGGTCGTAGTCGTAAGAATAATCGACTGCGATTGGTCAATTCAGTCAGACGCATAAGAATTGGCCAATCGCAGTCGATTATTCTTACGACTACGACTGCGACTCACATTGTAGACCACGCATAATATTTCTTTAATAATAATGGATGCTTTCAGCGCCAATAGCGGCCCGCGAACGTACCTTCCTTACGTTGGACGTTGAATTGGGGGATTCAAATCGCTTCGGGACGTTATTCCAGCGGGACGTCGCGACAGCGTGATTCCGAGGAGCGAGGACAATTATCGCGTTTCGCTGAGTTTTCAAGGCGTAGATAACGTAAGCGGCCACTTCCACTCACTTGTCAAAGCAAAGCGTCAGAGGTCTGGGAGACCGGTACGGGGATTCTGTAACTTGCTGCAGATGGTTTTCGGTATTGTCGACTAGCAACAACCCGTGAAAGCCGCGCTCTTTTTCGAGAATCGCCCTTGCCGTATTGTCCGGCTGATGGGCAGAGGACAATCCGTAAAGTGATTAAGACTATCTCAAGACGTAGGCCCGGTCTTACGAGTCGTTAGTCAGAAGTCGGAACTGTACGTCGGTTCTTTTGCTGTCACCCGGAAAGAAAAAGAATTGACATATACGTAGTTCCGACTTTTGACTAACGACACGTTGTAGACCAGACCGTAGACGTGAAGGCTGGTCTACAATACATGGAGTAAGCTGGAGTAAGCTGGAGTAAGGAGTA
>NW_011964685.1:0-4809 GCF_000949405.1 Vollenhovia emeryi
TACACGATCGCGCGGATACTAGTCGGTAGCATCGTACCATGCTTGCGTTTCTCGGTGTTATCCCCTCCCATCGACCGTAATCTGTCGTCGTAATTCCTAACGCGTATCGTCAACGGCTGTCGCACAAAATTCATTTCTCACACTGAAAGGGGGAGGGAAATCGTGCGTCTATTTATAGGCGCGTGAAACCGCTCGGTAGACGACACCTATTTAACCAGGCGCGACACAACGAATCGCTCAGTCATGTTTCTGCTTTTGTTGAATAACAGTGACATATACGATTTAACAGCAGAACAGTTGAAGTATATACCAAAGGTCATTCTATTGCAAGAATTTTATAATTGCATAGATCATGTGTGGGATAGACTTCCCGACCATATCAAGACAGATTCGGAAGTTGTGCAGTATCGTCGTTGTCTGGAGCATTACAATCTACCGTCTCAGCAGACGCACATCGACGGTCCACCGCCGTTGATAAAAAATTGCAGCGAATGTCAATTGACGCAACAGCGGTAAAACGTGGCGGCAGTCTGTTGAATCGTGCAATAAACGCGCTTCCTTTCGAGCTGCATATCCCTGGTTATCAGTTTTGCGGCCCGGGCACTCGTCTGGAAGAACGATTGGCGAGAGGAGATCGAGGGATAAATCTATTGGACGCGGCGTGCCGCGAACACGATATTGCGTATTCCCGCAGTAAAGAACTCGCCGAGAGACACGTGGCGGACAAGATACTCGCCGAGAGAGCACGGAAACGCATTACCGCTAGAGATTCAACGCTTGGAGAGAGAGCTGCCGCTACAGCTGTTTGGGCGGCTATGAAGGCCAAAACAAAACTCGGTATGGGTTTGAATACAAAGAAGAAGAAGAAAAGAGCAACAAAGAAGCGAATTCTTCCGGTAGCGAAACGCGGTGGTTTCTTGCCAATTCTACCGATGCTGGGTGTGCTCGGATCCATGATTGGCGGAGCAGCCGGTGTGGCGAAGGCGGTGAACGATGCCAAAGCTGCGCAACGCCAGCTCGAGGAGCTGCAACGTCACAATCACGCGATGGAAGGTCGCGGAGTGTATCTCGCTCCATACAAACGTGGACAAGGTGTAACGAAACAGGGAAGGAAAAAAAAACCGTCAAAAAAACATTAAAAATGCCTACGGGTGTAACGACGAACGTGCAATTGGACCAACTGGCAAGACGAATGCGTATACGACACTTTAGAGGTGTCTTTATGCGAAATGCATTACCGATAAGCGGTGTACATCGAAATGAGAGCGGTATCGTCAATCTGGACAACGCGACAGGCTCCGGCACTCACTGGGTAGCGTACGCGAAGAGGGGAAACCGTGTGATATATTTCGATAGTTTTGGTAATCTCCGACCGCCTAAAGAACTGGTGTGGTATTTCGGGGATGGTGTGACGATAGAGTACAATCGAACGTCTCATCAGACCTACGATCAGAGCATCTGCGGACAGCTGAGTCTACGGTTTCTCCAAACGGTTGACGACAGATTCACACAGATTTAAAGTCTGGCGAGACGTCACGAGGATTCAGTACACGCTGAGCGGTATTTCATCCACCATGTCGCTAACACTCACGCTAACCGGGAGGAGTGGAGTCCTCGCAGTAAACTACTTCCCCGCCATAGATTTGAGTGATGGTGATTACGAGCTCGGTTTAATGAATTTTTCAACTTACAACACGATATCGAATGTGAATGCTTCGAATAATAAATTTTACTTCGGCAAAGATGACACGGAAATTACGATTCCCGAAGGATCCTACGAACTGCAAGCGATAAATGAGTTTTTGAAGCGTGCACTTTCACGGAAACGTATACGTCGGTTCATAGCTAATGGCATAGCTAATGACATAGATAATGACATAGCTAATGACACAGTTAATGACACAGCTAATGACGATGGTGAAAAACGCAGCGACGACGTCGACGATGGCGATGTCGATGAATACCCGATTGTGCTGCGCGCTAATTACAATACGATGAGGAGTGAAATTATAAGCGCCTTCAGAATAAACTTTAGCAAGCCCAACAACATTGGATCACTTCTGGGATTTTCATCGACGCGTATACTACAACCACGAAAGTGGCATGAATCAGACCTGCCGATCAACATTACCAACGTGAACATTATCCGCGTAGAGTGCAACGTGACCGCGGGTGCGTACAGCAACAGCAGACCCGTACACACGATACATGAATTTTCACCGAGCGTGCCACCGGGATATAAGATATCGGAAACGCCGACGCAGATCATTTACCTGCCAGTCATCGCGCGGAGCATTACTGATTTAACGATACGCGTTGTGGACCAGAACGGCCGACTGCTCGACTTTCGCGGAGAAGAGATCACTGTCAGATTGCACATACGTCGGAGACGACGATAACGCGTGCGAGTGTACATGAGATGCTCGTACTGAACGGATCGGAGCAGATCGTGAGACCAGTGGCGTCAACTTTCGATAATATCAAGTCGTCCGATTGCAGTAGGAAAAAGAAACTCAGCGCGGCGAACGTGGAATTTTTAAAATCATTGGGATTCGCGGTGCGCAAACAATGATTGACATCCTCAACATCGGGGAGGAGCCAGTCTTCGACGATCGCATCGTCAAGATTGAAACTCACTCGTACAATCCGTTTGCCAACACAACATTTGGATACAGCGACGAGATAAGAATACCTATACAACAACAGGATCTCTATACGTTGCCGCATGAAAGTTTCCTGTACATCGAGGGAAAACTAACTACTGCCAAACAAATCCCTGAGTCCGATGTCGTACTGGGAAATAATTGCGTCGCGTTCATGTTCGATGAGATTCGATATGAACTTGACGGTGTGGAGATTGATCGTACCAGAAACGTTGGAATAACCAGCACGCTCAAAAACTACGTTTCGGCATCAGTCGATAAAATGGCGACTCTGAAGAATGCTGGCTGGGATGAGGCGTTCAATGGGAAGGGAGATTTCAATTTTTGCGTACCGCTCAACATGCTATTGGGATTCTGTGAAGATTACAAACGCGTGGTAATTAACGCTCGTCACGAATTGATTTTAATACGATCGCGCAACGACACCAATTGTCTGTTTGGAGCTGTAACACTGGAGCCACAGCTTGAAATATTCAAGATACAGTGGCGAATGCCGCATGTGTTGTTAAACGAGGTGAACAAGCTATCGATGCTGCGTACTTTGGAAAGTGGACGATACCTCAATATGTGTTTTCGTTCATGGGATCTCTATGAGTTTCCGCTATTGCAGCAGACGACTAAACATTCTTGGGCTATTAAAACAGCTACTCAGCTCGAGAAGCCGCGATATGTTATCTTCGTTCTGCAAACAGGTCGGAAGAATATAATGTCTGAGAATGCGTGTAAATTCAGTCATTGTAAATTGAGCAATGTAAAACTCTATCTGAACTCGGACTGTTATCCATACGATGATATGAATCTGGATTTCGATAAAAACAAATGGTCGAGTTTGTATGATGTGTTTTTACGATTCCGGAAGAGCTATTACGGAAACGATGATCTTGCGCCAGGTCTCACTGCATACAAATTTCTAGAATATGGTCCGTTTGTGGTCATCGATTGTTCTCGACAAAACGAATCGGTCAAGAGCGCGACCGTGGACGTGAGATTGGAATTTGAGTGTAAAGAGAATGTATCGAATAATACCACTGCGTACTGTCTTACCTAAAAAACTTACCTTTTTAAAAAAAGGTAAAAAAAAGCACCAAGTATAAGCTCCAACGGCCGAATATATTTTGTTACTCTATCTTTTTTGCATCTCTACAAAAATATCTTCACTACAAAACTATCTTCTCTACAAAAGTAATGATATCATCAAATGGCACCAACTAAACTAAATAGTTTTAAACGTGGTGGGGCGATGATTGGAGTGGGGGCATGCTCGCCGGCTGGGCGTCCGCGGACGCCCGTTGCCCGCGATTTAGACAATCCAAAAATACCTTTTAAAAAATATTGTCTCTACAAAAATCTTCTCTACAAAAGTATCTTCTCCACAAAAGTAATGATATCATCAACAAATTACGCCAAATATAACAATGGATATTTATATATGTATAACGCGTATCTTTCTTCTACCGTAACCATTCTGTAAATACATCTCATTCGGCCAATAACGTATCGACAGCACCGATGAAAAGAATAGCAACTGTTTAGAAATTTAGAAACTCTGTATCTATTCAGGCGAATTAAGGCTTGTGTCCATGATGCTTTTTCAACAAATGAAACATGGAAACTAGTGGATAGGCCAAAGAATAAAAAGGTTATCGATGTAAAATGGATCTTTAAAAAGAAAGATGAAAATGTATACAAAGCCAGATTAGTAGTAAGGGGCTATCAGCAGAGAGATCGCGTAGAAAACGTTTATTCACCAGTTGTCAAGATGTTAACTCTAAAAATATTATTATCATATTGCTGTGAGATAGGCCTGACAATAGAGCAAATGGATGTAGAAACAGCCTTCTTGAACGGCCAAATTATATCTGAAGTGTACGTAAACCAGCCAGAAGGTTATGATCAAGGTAATGATAAAGTTCTGCTTCTGCTGAGAGCTCTATACGGTTTGGCTGAGAGTCCGAGGTCGTGGTACGAATGTTTTAATGAATTCATGTGTGAAATGGGTTTTGAGCGAAGCGATTACGACTACTGTTTGTACATATATTACAATAGTGAAGAGCCAATTTATGTATTACTGTTTGTCGACGATATGCTGATATGCTGTAAAAATAAGGACAAGATAAGATATATAAAACAAAAGTTGTCAAATCGG
>NW_011964686.1:0-4810 GCF_000949405.1 Vollenhovia emeryi
AGGTCCATCCGGTTCCCCCTCCACAAGTGGTCCAGAACCGGCCTAGCTATCCTACTGATACAAATCAACTGGCTGAACAAATCAATAAAAAAAATTTGTTTTATTGCTTGTTACAAAATTGTTTGTTTTCTTTACACCAGTTGATTTGTATCATCATTCTGTTCAAAAAAGTATTAAGGTAAAATGATTAAAAAATGAAGATTTTACAAGATATTTTGTAATTTACGTCAAAATATTGGAACTTTCATATCTTAATAACTCAAAAAGTTCTTAATAAAAAAATACTTTATTATAGCGTTTTGGAAAGCTCTCGAGGTTAGCTACAAGAATATGTAATAAAAAATAGGGGATGCCATTTAAAAAAATTGGTGTGACCTTTATGTGACCTTCAAATAATTCTTCAAGGTCAAACCAATGATACCGTCTTATGGCCCCCTCGAAACCATACAACTTTTGTCTGAAACTTTTTTTGATTTGATGTGCAGTTCTCGAGATTTCTCGTTGCCTCAAGATAAAAAACTCACCCTGTATATTGCATACATTTTTCCACATTTAATTGTATTTTTCAAACAGTTTTAGCAATCGGCGTTACATTCCGTATGTTCCTCGAAGCAGTTATACGCCATCCGTTTCTCGACATGAAACTGTTTCGTGCAAGAAACAGCATGATGCGTAAGTACCCTAAAATTATTGTATATTTGTTCATACTTTTCCTGATTTACTTGTATTTATTTTACTTTATGTATTCTTTCAGTTCTGATAAACCTCGTTACACGCCTCGTATCATGAGCAGGAGATTCGCCCTGACATCTACTGCGTACAAATACTTGGATGTTGGAATCTGCGTGGTACCTGATGCATCCTATGTGGAATTCATTCTCGGCGACAATCGTGGAAATAAGATGGCGTTAAATCATTCAACGTGGATGGAATTTAACAAGAAACGTGCCGAAATAGAGCAGCTCTTTAAGTCATCAGACGCATCATCATCGGTACAGATTGACAATTTAGTTTTAGAACTTGTTAGAATGTACAATAAAAAAGTTGTAAAATTCACGTTAGATGACACTTGCATGTACATGAACATGTCAACTGTATTATTTTTACTCAATCTCGAACATTGTGTGGAGCATGTATATCGCAAACTGTCGGAGGATATAGAAGCTGTAAATGAAAGCTTCGATCAATTTGTTTGCAAAGTAATATGACCAGTGCTGAGAGAGATGATGCAATTGGTATACTGTACGAGGTGTATGATAAAACTTCTGTCATAGATTGTGAATTAATAGTTTATGCTGTAGGTGAACTTATTGCTGAAACCTTAAAACGAGGTGATGAACGAAAAAAATTAATAATTGTATAATAAATAAAATTTTCATCCACTAACATTTTTTTCTTCTGCTTCCTACCCATACATATAAAATCGAGATATGAATAAATTTAAAAATATGCTGTGGAACGGAAAGTGTGCAAACGGAAATAAGTATAGGATACGTGTGGAAAAAGAAATTAATGCAATATTGATAGAAATATATTTATTTTGTAAAAAAAAACACAAGTTGTTACATATTTATTTCTCATGCATAAACCACCAATTGTAAAGTTTAAAAACATTTTGTAAAGCACAATTCGCTTCATGTCTATGGCAACGCACAGTGTGCGCAACGTCCAACTTATTTAGAGATAGTATGTCTTCGTAGTGCGCGTCGATAGTTTCGATATAAACATTTTCTCGCGCATCGTCCAGGAGTAACCTCCGCAGCCATTCTCGTTTTTCAAGTCCCTTAACATATACGAGAGAAAATCTCGTCTCGTCATCGCTGTCGTCGTCATCATCATCATCCTCCTTCTCCTCTGTACGAACCACGGCTGTTGTAATCAAACTTCTAGCTCTGCTGTATGGAATCACACCGTCTTCCCATCGTACTCCGTGACGATTTGAAATCAACCAGGATGCTTGGTGTTGCTCCGCTTTGGTGAGGCATTTCCATGGTACGGGACATGTGAAAATGTAGTGAGAGAGAACACATCCTTCTCTGAGAGAGGCAAACTCTTTTACATAAAAGTTTCTGCTAACGATAAAACCTTGCAGGTCCACAAACGTTGGTATGGGCATGTCGAGACTTGTTTGGACACGTCGAGACTAGTTTGAACACGTCGAGAGAAGGAGAAATATTACGGTTCGTCTTGATGCGTGGATAGATTTTAAATCCTTTCATCCTCTCTAAAACGGTATTGGAAAGAGGGGGGAAACCAGTTTTCTTTCAAACTGTCATACTTAGGTGATTTTGCGTACGACATTTGTCAGCGGGTTGTACTGAACAATTCGACCGTGTATAATGAGACAGTACGCAGTGGTATTATTCGATACATTCTCTTTACACTCAAATTCCAATCTCACGTCCACGGTCGCGTTCTTGACCGATTCGTTTTGTCGAGAACAATCGATGATCACAAACGGACCATATTCTAGAAATTTGTAGACAGTGAGACCTGGCGCAAGATCATCGTTTCTACAATAGCTCTTCAGGAATCGTAAATACGTATCATACAGACTCGAATATTTTTCTTTTTCAAAATCCAGATTCATATCGTCATATGGATAACGTTCAGATAGAGTTTTACATTGCTCAATCTGCAATGACTGAATTTACACGCATTCTCAGACATTATATTCTTCCGACCTGTTTGCACAACGAAGATAACATACCGCGGCTTCTCGAGCTGAGTAGCTGTTTTAATAGCCCACGAATGTTTAGTCGTCTGCTGCAATAGCGGAAACTCATAGAGATCCCATGAACGAAAACCCATGTTGAGATATTGTCCACTTTCCAAAGCACGCAGCATCGATAGCTTGTTCACCTCGTTTAACAGCACATGAGGCATTCGCCATTGTATCTTGAATATTTCAAGCTGAGGCTCCAGCGCAGCATTTCCAAGCAGACAATTGTTGTCATTGCGCGATCGTATTAAAATCAATTCGTGACGAGCGTTAATCACCACGCGTTTGTAATCTTCACAGAATCCCAATAGCATGTTGAGCGGTACGCTAAAATCGAAATCTCCCTTCCCATTGAACTTCACATCCCAGCCAGCATTCTTCAGAGCCGTCATTTTATTGACTCATGCCGAGTAGTTCTTGAGCGTGCTGGTTATTCCAACGTTTCTGGCACGATCAATCTCCACACCGTTAAGTTCATATCGAATCTCATCGAACATGAACGCGACACAATTATTTCCCAGTATTACATCAGATCCTTCGATTTGTTCGGCTGTAGTTAGTTTTCCTTCGATGTACAGAAAACTTTCATGTGGCAACGTATAGAGATCCTGTTGTTGTATAGGTATTCTTATCTCATCGCTGTGTCCAAATGTTGTGTTGGCGAATGGGTTGTACGAGTGAGTCTCAATCTTGACAATGCGATCGTTGAAGATTGGCTCCTTCCCGATGTTGAGGATGTCAGTCATTGTTTGCGCACCGCGAATCCCAATGATTTTAAAAATTCCACGTTCGATGTATTGAGCTTCTTTTTCCCACTGCAATCGGACGACTTGACACTGCGATCAAACGTTGATATCGTTGGCTTCTTCAAGATTGCGTTATTTCTCACAATTTGCTCCGATCCGTTCAACACGAGCATAGCATATACACTGACGCACGCGTTATCGTCAACAACGTCGTACGTGCAATCTAATGGTAATCTCTTCTCCGCGAAAGTCGAGCAGTCGTCCGTTCTGGTCCGCAACGCGTATCGTTAAATCGGTAATGCTCCGTGCGATGACTGGCAGGTAAATGATCTGCGCCGGTGTTTCCGATATCTTATATCCAGGTGGAACGCTCGGTGAAAATTTATGTATCGTGTCTACGGGCTTGCTGTTGCTGTACGCACCCGCGGTCATGTTGCACTCTACGCGAATAATGTTCACATTGGTAATGTTGATCGGCAGGTCTGATTCATGCCACTTTCGTGGTTGCAGTATACGCGTCGATGAGAATCCCAGAAGCGATCCAATGCTGTTAGGCCTGTTAAAGTTTATTTCGAAGGCGCTTATAATTTCACTCCTCATCGTATTGTAATTAGCGCGCAGCACTATCGGATATTCTGCATCTTCGTTGAAATCGTCTGTCTGAACATCACCGCGTTTTTTATCGCGGTTATTAGTACCAGTCTTGAAAATATGTTGCGAACGTTTTCGCGAAATTGCATTTTTCAAAAACTCATTTATCGCTTGCAGTTCGTAGGATCCTTCGGGAATTGTAATTTCCGTATCGTCAAAGTAAAATTTATTATTCGAGGCATTCACGTTCGATATCGTGTTGTAAGTCGAAAAATTCGTCAAACCGAGCTCATAGTTGCCATCACTCAAATCTATGGCGGGGAAGTTGTTTGCCGCGAGGACTCCACTCCTCCCGGTCAGCGTGAGTGTCAGCGACATGGTGGATGAAAAACTGCTCAGCGTGTACTGAATCCTCGCAACACCTCGTCGGGCTTTTAAATTCACAAGCGTGAGGCATCGACCGTTTGGAGAAACCGTAGACTCAGCTGTCCACAGATGCTCTGATCGTAGGTCTGATGGGACGTTCGATTGTACTCTATCGTCACCCAGTCAGAAATGATTGGTCGAATCGACGTCGAATCGATGTCGATGAATGGTCGATGAATGGTCGATGTCGATGACTAGTCACTTATTTGACTTATTTTTGTCATTTTCGACCTCATTATAAAGATTGTTTTTATGTTAATTGCAAATTGCAAATATTTTTATAAGAGACATATAATGTAACTGTGGCGGATTTGTCATCATATGC
>NW_011964687.1:0-4811 GCF_000949405.1 Vollenhovia emeryi
TTCCGGGCCGTAGGGCATCCGCTCCAAGGGGGAGTAGGAGCCGGCCATTTCGTGTCGCGAGCGGAACGGCGGTGCCAAGCGCGGGAGCTCCCGGGGAACGGCCGTGGGCTTATCGGGCGATCGTAGCGGGTGGGTAGCGAGTTGTGCGACCTCGGAGGGGAGCGGGGGACGGACGCCCCGGGCGCCGTTGTTCGAGCGAGCGCCCTTTTTGTGTGTTCTGCCCGTCCCGGGGAATTCTATCGCGGCGGGCCGGCATGCCGGGTGTCGGACGCGACTCACGCGTCGCGAGCGTGACCTGCTTCCCGCGGGGAGGCTCGAGAGAGCGAAGGATCGCGAATGCGCCTCGGCGGAGGCCCCTATCTATTCTGTTCTCTTTTTTTTGTACCCACGATATTAAAACGCCTATGTTACTTGCTTAATCCGAGTCGAGATCATTTCGTGTGCTCGTATAAGCGTGTGTGTGTGTGTGTGTGTGTCGCGTCCCGTCCCGACGTCCCGTTCCCGCGGGCCCGTAATTACGGGATCCTGCCACTCTGCCGACGGTAGCGAGCAGCCGGCCCTTGTCGCGTCGAGGAGGCGGATTCGCGGCGCGCGTCGAGCGGATCGACGCCGCCGATCCCGCACGAGGAGTCGCCTCGGGGAGGTATATTCGACGCTGCCTGCGGGCGCGTCTGGCGCCCAACTTAGCCTCGTTCGCTGCTTCCGTTCCGGTGATCGGCCCGGAACGGCGACGGCCGCGCATCGGCCACCGAAGCCACCTCTTTCTTCGTCGCGCCCAGCGAACTTAGAAAAACGCGTGACAGCGAACGGAAAAGGAAGGAGGAAACAGAAAGATGGGAGAAAGAGGCGGAACATGTAAAGAAAGAGAGTGAGGTATGGGAAATAGTTAATAGAGGAAGAAAGAAAAGGATAGGAATAAACGAGGAAATAGAAGAAGAGGATTGGAAAGAACACTTTATGAGGCTACTAGGAGGAGTAGACAACAGAATAACGGAGGGGGAGGGGGAAAGAAGGAGGGATAACGAAGAGGAGATAAGCAACGAGGAAATTAAAGAGGCGATAAATAGAATTAAAAAAGGGAAAGCAATAGGAATTGATGGAATACCGGGGGAAGTATGGATGTACGCAGGAGAAGAGACGACAGAGTGGGTATGGAGTTACTGCAACAGAGTATGGAAAGGTGAGGGATGGCCGGAGGAATGGAAGGAGGGAGTAATTGTACCAATAGTCAAAAAAGGAGTAGGAAAAAAGGTAGAAGATTATAGGGGAGTAACAATAATGACGGAGCTATATAAGATATACACGATGGTGTTGGCGGAGAGGATAAAGAAAGAATGCGAAGAGAAAGGAATAATACCACATAATCAAACAGGATTCCGGCAGGGGATGGGAACGATAAACAACATATATGTTTTGAATTATTTAGTAAACAGACAATTGGAGAAGGGAAAGAAGGTAGTGGCAATGTTCGTGGATATGAAGGCAGCGTTTGACTCAGTGGATAGAAGGGTATTATATAAAACGATGAAGGAAAGAGGGATAAGAGAAGGGTTAACAGAAAGAGTAAGAGAGGTGATGAGGGAAACTAAGAGCAGGGTAAAAATAGGAGGGGAACTAGGAGGAATCTTCTGGACAGCAAAGGGAGTTAGACAGGGATGCCCGCTGAGTCCGATACTCTTCAATATCCTGATATCGGACTTAGAAGAGGCCATGAAAAAAGTAAAATGGGGAGGAATTGAGATAGAGGAAGGAAGAATATACTCACTGGCGTACGCAGACGACATAGTGCTACTGGCGAAAGATGAGGATGGTATGAAAAGCATGATAGGAAGAATGGAAGATAACGTAGAAAGGAAGAATCTAGAAGTAAATGTGGACAAGACAAAAAATCATGAGGTTCAAAAAGGGAGGAGGGAGGATGGGGAAAAAGACTGGAGATGGAGAGGGAAAAAAATAGAAGAAGTGAAAGAATTCACATACTTGGGATACAGAATACAGAAGAACGGAGGACAAGAGGCACAGGTAAGAGACAGAAGGAAGAGGGCAGTGGCAGTAATGGGAAAGGTATGGAGCATTGGAAAAAGGAGATTCACTAAGAACTGGGAAAGGAGATTATGGTTGTTTGACAGACTAATATGGACGGTGATGAGCTATGGAGTAGAGATATGGGGATGGAAGGAAAGAAACGAGATGGAAAGATTAGAAGAAGGGTACGTTAAGTGGACATTTGGACTGGATAGAGTAACACCGGGGTATCTGGTTAGGGAGGAGATAAAAAGAGGAAAACTGAGAGAGAGAGCAGGAAAGAGAGCATGGGGCTTTGAGAAAAGACTAGAGGAGGGAAAAGGCAGCGAATTAGCAAGACTATGTTGGAAGGAGGTAAGAGAAAGAAGTAGGGAAGGGAAGGTCAGGAGGGAGGAAGAGGGAGGGAGGAAGAGAGAAGTGTGAGGGAGCGCCGGTCCAACCGCGAGGTTAACGGAGACGGCGGGGGAAAAAGGAATGTCAGGATGACAGCGGAGGAGGACGGAATCTCTGAGCCGGTAGCAATAAGGCACAGTCTGGGTCAAAAGCACTTTAATTCACACGCGGTGGTACAGTGGACAACTTGGACGACAGCACGTCCGGCGGCTTTGGCGGTCCAGACACAAAGGCCTGGAATAGTTAGGCCCTCTCCGGTACGAGAGGGGGGTCAGGTTCACGTGATAGGCGGGAGCCAATCAGGGCTCGCGCCTCGTTGCTAACTCAAGCGGCCAATACCGAGCGTAGTAGCCGCTGCGCACGCACGTAACGCTAAGATGGCGGCGACGACAGGAGCCGCGCGAGGTTTGAATAGGGCCGTGTACCCTTACAGAAGAAAGTTCCTTGAAGACAGAAGGTGGAAAGCAGAAGCAGTAGAGAGAAGAGTAAGGGAGGGAGAGATAGGGTTTAGAGAAATGATAAAGAAAGATACAGAAGAACAAAGAATAGAAAGATTAGGGAGAATAGAGGAATCGAGTTACAATAGATGGTATAAAGTGATTAGGCAGGAGGGTATCCCATCATATTTAAAAAGGAACTGGGGGAAGAGTAGAACTAGAAGGGTGATGAGGTTCAGGCTGGGAAATGAAATAAAGGAGAGCAGATACTGGGAAGAGGAGGAAAGGAAAATGTGTAGGTTATGTGAAGGGGAAACGGAAACGTGGGAGCATACATGGGAAAGATGCAGAGAATGGGAAAACGGGGGAGGGGGATGGCAGGAGTCGATGGAAAGAATTTTAGGAGGAGAGGGGGAGGGAGAATGGTAGATGAGAGAGGTAGAAAGAGAAAGAGAGAGGATAGAGGGATGAGACAGGAAGGAGGGGAGCGAAGGAGAAGAGGGAGAGGGAAAGAGAGGAGGGGAGGAGGAGGGAGGGTGGAGAGAGAAAGAGAGAGAGAGAGGGAGAGGTAGAGAGGGGGAGAATACAGATGAACATTAGCTAATTAAGTAAAGGAGTTAGAAAATTAAAAGAAAAGGACAATAAAAGCAAGAGGAAGCGGAAGTCCACAAGAGGAGGAGGTGTGTGTGTGTATAGGAATTGGAAAGGGGGAGCGAGGAAACTCGCGAACCTGAAAGAATGGACGAAGACGTGGAGAGAAGTAGCGTAGGGATAATAGATGTAAGATAGAAATAAGGTATCAATTTAAGACTTAGAAATAAGAAGTAGTTATAAGAGTTGAGATTGTAACACCCCAAGGGGAAATCAATAATGATTATTATTATTATGTAATTTCAGTCATAAACAATCGATATTTTATACGTTATGATATTTATACATATGTACAAATTATTTATACGTTATGATATTTATACATATGATATTTATACATATGATATTTATACATATGTCATACGAAACCATAAAATGAGGTTAACTTTTTATACAGATTTATTATGATTTCATGTTATAAGTTACACATTATTTTGTGATTAGATGACAGTTTGTGCAGCATTAAATTGTCGAAATAGGAGTTCGAAAGGTGTGAAAATGTATTATTTTCCTTCAAACCCAGAACAAAGGGCGAAATGGATAATCAACGTTGGACGAAAAAATTGGCTTCCAAATAAACACTCAGCACTATGTGAGGTAATTTGTTTTAACTTACTTGTGATTTCTCATTTACAAAGTATCTAACAAATATATAAAAGTGAGGTAGAGGCCAACGTGAGCCAGGCGTAAAAGTGAAGACGCAGAGAATTGTTGTTAAACTATCTGGAGAGAAACTATCTGGAGGCCCACGATAGTAGGTAGGGAAACAGAGGATGTATTTTAATCGTTTTGACATGACCAATTAACTATTATATTATTGACAACTTTTGACATCTAAGACATTTTTAAAATTATACAGGGTGTACCTAAACTGGCGATAAATATTTCAATGACAAGTACTTTGTAACATTTTGAGACGAAAATTCTAATACGAAAAAGTCGAGACTATAATAGTTTTCAAATGGGAACAGTTTAAACATCTCGAATAGCAAAGCTAGAATTTCGCGCCCTCAGGGATGGCAAAATGGTCAGTGATAAAGGTACTTTCTTGAACTACAAGTCTTTGACATTAATGAAATTAGTGTAAAAATGTATGCAAGAGTTTTATTAAGAAACTATTTCTGTTCATTTGCAATGAATTTTAGAAATAGTTTAAAATGTTTTTTTTCAATAGTTCAAATCGGTATTGATTTGTGTCACCTGTCATCAGCATATCTATTTGGTTAAATTGGTAAATATCCGCGATGAAATTTGTCGCAATTTAACCAAATAGATATGCTGATGACAGTTGACACAAATCAATAT
>NW_011964688.1:0-4812 GCF_000949405.1 Vollenhovia emeryi
CATTGTTAGCGCTGAAAATCTATAGCATGCGTTATGTGCACTATTTTCACCACTGACTAATATTTTCAGCACTGACAGTGATTTTTGGAACACAACTGTAGTAAGATATATAAGTAACAGAGATTATATATGAATAAAATATATAAGTAAAGATGTTACTTACATCTCTGCGAGTTTGGGTACTGTAGTGTATGGAGACGGTTCCCTAGTCGCGTATGAATACATGGACATGCGCACGGCGCGGCGTAGGGATACACACGAAAGAGAGTTGTTGGTTAAGAGACGGCTATTAGATTGTACCGAGATAAAGCACAGCTAATATTATTATCTAGGCTAATCCAGGAGTAGTCATTAACCCGCTACCTCGGATAGAGACTAACAGTAAGAGACACGACATATTTGGCGACGAGGATAAACAGAAGCCAGGAAGAAACGAATCTCATACGTATAAGAGAAAGTGTGAGGTTAAAATGTCCACGGTAGGTAATCTAAAGCCGTTCGATCCAGCAATAGACGACATCGAGGTATGGATTCGCACTTTTAAAGCATTTTTGCTAGCGAATAACATGGATTACTCTCCAGTAAGTCCAGAGGAGGAACCAAGTTCCGCGAAAACATTGATGGCAAGGAAATGCGTAGCGACCTTATTGTCCACACTAGGCTTGTCGGTAGTAGGAACATTAATATCCTTACTTTCTCCAGAGGAACCGGAAGAAAAGACCCTGGAAGAATTGTTCTCAAATCTCAGAACACATTACAAACCAGCACCGAAAGCATTGGCGGAAAGATATCGGTTCATGAGCAGGAAACAAAACCAAGGAGAATCAACTGCTCAATACCTCGCAGAACTTCGTCGTCTAGCCATAAACTGTAAGTTTGATACAGATCTTGATACACGTTTGAGAGATCAATTTATATTTGGTTTGCGTAACGAAGTAGCGCAAAAACAGCTATTCACCAGACCGGATGAAATAAAGCTAGAAGAAGTTGTGGCTATAACCACAGCACATGAGCTCTCGGACCAAAGCCTGTCACTTATTCGTGGAAGTACTCATCAAAGGGAAGAGGTCAACAAAATAAGGAATATATCAAGGCAGAAAGAGAATCAAGACAAGAAGAATGGAAAATCTTCGAATAATTGGAAATCCAGGAAGGAATGTACAAGATGCGGCTCAACGGATCATAATCCATATAATTGTCCACACAAGGATTCCAAATGTTACGCGTGTGGGAAACAAGGACATTTGGCCTGTAAATGTAGAAACGGCTCACAAAAACAAGGTCAAGAAACGAAGAAACAAATTAAACAAAACAACATGATAGATATTCGAACAGCAGAGGTACTATCATCCAGTCAATCAGCGCAACGGAAAATATGGATTACTGTAAAAGTAAATGGAATTCCTCATCGGATGGAAATGGATACAGGATGTGAACGCAGCATAATTTCAAAGGAGTTTTGGGAAGAACTAGGCAAACCTGCCTTAGCCAAGTCAACACTGCAATTCAGAACGTATACGAACCAAATTTTTTATGCTATGGGAGAATTGGAATGTAATTTAAACTACAACAACAAAACTATAAAACACGTCTTTCCAATAACACGAGGCTCGTCACTATTCGGTCGTGATTTACTGCATAAAATTAATGTAAATTGGTCAGAAATAGTAGCTCAATGTAACTATATTGATAAAAGTTTATCATTACAGGAAGTTCTGAAAGAATTCGCAGACATATTTGAAGAGCCGAAAGGATATATCAAGAACTTCAAAGCAAAAATAATTCTTAAGGATGATGCAATACCTAAATTCATGAAGCCACGCCCTATTCCATACGCAATTCAAGAAAAAGTAAATCGAGAACTGGATCTGATGGAGAAATCAGGAGTCATTAAACGAATTGATCATAGCGAATGGGCGTCTCCTTTAGTAGTAGTACCTAAACCAAATAGAAGAGTGAGAATAACCGGGGATTTAAAAAACACGGTAAATTCACACGTTACACAATATCCTCTTGCAACGCCAGAACAAATTTTCCATACAGTCAGCGGAAGTAATATATTCTCTAAACTGGATGGCAACAATGCATATCATCAAATGGAAGTAGAGGAGGAATGCAAAAAGTTCCTAGTAGTGAACACCCATCGGGGATTATATCAGTATAATGTACTCCCACAAAGCATTGCATCCTCACCAGCCATTTTCCAAGAATTCGCGGATAAAATGCTACAAGATGTTCGGGGTACAAGCACCTACATCGATGATACGCTCGCAGGTGGAAAGAGTGAAAAGGAACACTTGCAAATTTTACGAAGAATCTTCAAGCGAATGCGAGAATACAACTTTTATTTGTCAAAGGAGAAATGCGAATTGTGCAGACCACATGTGGAGTTCCTGGGACACATTCTATCGGAGAAGAGCATCCACACGGATCCAAACAAGATAGCAGCCATAGAGATTATACAACGTCCACAAAACGTTACGGAGCTAAAATCCTTTTTGGGTCTAGTAAACTTTTATAATAAGTTCGTTCCAAATTTCGCAAGTTTTTGTGAACCTCTTTACAGACTGACTCGTAATGAGGTGGAATGGCAATGGACAAGTAAATGCGAAACAGCATTTAATCGTGTAAAAAGTACTCTCTCTGGTGCCCCAATCCTTACAAATTTCGATCCAGATCTAGCAATCGGAATTAGCTGCGACGCGTCATCAATAGGAGTAGGTAGCGTACTTTTCCACCGATGTCAAGAAGGAGGGAAGATGATTGAAAGGCCAATAGCATTTGCATCCCGGGTGTTGTCAGCAGCAGAAAAAAACTATTCTCAAATAGAGAAGGAAGGACTCGCTATTATATGCGCATTGAAGAAGTTTTATAGGTATCTTTGTGGTCGTCGCTTTATTCTTATAACTGACCATAAGCCACTTTTATCCATGGGTCCAAAGACATCATTACAACCATATGCAGCAGCAAGACTTCATCGTTGGAATGTATATATGTCACAATTTGAGTACGACATAGAATACAGACCCACAGTAGAACATGGTAATGCGGATGCGTTATCGAGACTACCGGATAAAAATATACCAAGGGAAGAGGAAGATTCAAAGGATATAAAATTGATTACTACGGAAAACATAGAAATGTTGCCAGTAACGCTTAAGGAGATACGCACTGCTACAGCAAGGGATAAGGTACTCTCAAAAGTATTGTCATTCATTAGTAGTAAATGGCCAAACTCAATAGGAAAGGAAGATGAAGATCTACACAGCTACTTCAGGAAACGAGAAGAGTTAACTATACAACAAGGAGTAATAATGTGGGGGATCAGAGTAGTCATCCCTTACACACTTCAGAAGAAGCTTCTTCAAAGTCTTCATGAAACACACACTGGAATTGTCAAAATGAAAGGCCTAGCAAGACAGTACATATGGTGGCCAAATATGGACAAGGAGATAGAAGACATTGCAAAAAGCTGTACCAGTTGTTGTGCTAGCAGGCCGGATCCACCAAGCGCACCGTTACACCCATGGCAGTTTCCAGAAAAACCATGGCAGAGACTTCACATCGATCTCGCAGGACCATTGCAGAACAGGATGTTCCTGATAATCATGGACGCACATACAAAATGGCCAGAAGTATACGACATGCATGGGGACACTACGAGCAAGAAAGTAATTGAGAAGCTGAGAGACTGTTTTGTGAGATTTGGTATTCCAGAACAAATAATCTCAGATAACGGAAGACAATTCGTATCAGCAGAGTTCAAGAGATTCTGTAGGAACAATGGGATTCGACACACAACGAGTTCTGCGTACCATCCACGAACCAATGGAGAAGCGGAACGATTCGTACAAACGTTCAAAAAAGCAGTATCTAAGTCAGAAGGCGAATTAATTTTCCGGGTGCAACGCTTTCTTTTTAGTTACAGGTGCACGCCACACACGACTACAGGGACATTACCAGCGGAGTTGCTCATAGGACGCAGACCACGGAATGTATTCGATTTAGTAAAACCCGATGTCCAGAGAACAGTAGCAGCAGCACAAGCCAGACAAGAAAAGAATTATAATTCTCGAGTAAGGAATCGCAAGTTCGAAGAGGGAGAAAAGATTTGGGTTCGTACATATTACAAAAACGAAGCCAAATGGTCACTAGGAGTCATTGTTAAAGTTTTGGGACCAGTAACGTATCTTGTTCGAGTTGGAGATCAATCCTACAAGCGTCATGTGGACCAAATTTACAATGCCATGCCTATTCGAGTTAATCCGGGAGAGGAAGAAGAGGAAGAAGCCTTACCGGACAATACGCAGATCAAGCAGGAATCAGAGTCAACACCATCAGGAAGTGACGAGGAGCAAGAAAACTTCGAAACAGCAGAGTCCTCAGATACTTCTGAGGCGGAGCAACCATCTCCACAACGATCTCTGGAACCGGAAACTGTACCATCAGGTCAACGCCCGCAACGCAATAGGAAGCAGCCAAACCGATTGGAGTATTACACAAAAGGGAATCCAAAAGGGTATACTTCCAAGAAAAAAGGGAAGGAGATGTAGTGTATGGAGACGGTTCCCTAGTCGCGTATGAATACATGGACATGCGCACGGCGCGGCGTAGGGATACACACGAAAGAGAGTTGTTGGTTAAGAGACGGCTATTAGATTGTACCGAAATAAAGCACAGCTAATATTATTATCTAGGCTAATCCAGGAGTAGTCATTAACCCGCTACCTCGGATAGAGACTAACAGTAAGAGACACGACAGGTACAGTAACTAAAGAACTTAAAAATATATGTATATATTCAGCTATTATA
>NW_011964689.1:0-4815 GCF_000949405.1 Vollenhovia emeryi
TTCTTTATCAACTAAAGTTTTCGAAACCGCTCCCGTTCTCTCATTGGTTGAAAAAATACGACACTACGACGGTTATGGTTCATTGTAGATGCAGACCATAACTCCTTATGACATATGACTTCTGACTTATGATTCAACGACCCGCGGTTACGACGGACGACTCATTATAGACCGTCCTTTATGGACACTGAGCTTATAAAGACTTGATCTAATTCCGAGGCATAACCACGGTCGGTGGGCCCTGTATGTTCACGCGGCATTATGATCTGTATCCTTGACCGGGAGGATACATAATTTGCAGATCGGGCGCACGTACTCCGAGGCGGCGGTTTTAATGGTGACTACTCGAGTTAGACCGTCAGAGCCGGAATGGAGTCGAACGACTCGACCAAGCTCCCACTTGCAGGGAGGTAACAACGGGTTGCGTAATAAGGCGAGTTGTCCAATTGTCACCGGAGGTTGAAGTTTGAGCCACTTGTTACGCTGTTGCAGCGTATTCACATAATCCGTCGTCCAAAGTTTCCAAAATCGTTCGGTTATATGGCGAACGATTTGCCAGCGTGATAGCCGATTTTCGGCGAGATTGAGCACTGACGGCTCTGGAGGAACAGTGATGGTAGAACCGACCAAAAAATGTCCTGGAGACAGGTATTGAGTATCATCAGGATCGTCAGAGATAGGAGCAATCGGGCGTGAGTTAAGACACGCCTCGATTTGACACAAGAGGGTCGAACACTCCTCGAATGACAACGTGTGACTTCCTAACACGCGACGCAGGTGATGCTTCACGCTGCGGACTCCAGCCTCCCAGAGCCCACCGAAGTGAGGAGCGGACGGCGGAATAAAGTTCCATGTGATACCGTCGCTCGCGGTGCTATTCAGAAAATTCGGATCGCGCAACGCACCTCGATAGGCCGTCGCTAACTCCTTATCGGCTCCAACGAAGGTTGTGTCGTTATCCGAGTACATGGATTGGGGAAGGCCCCGGCGCGAGCAAAATCGAGCAAAAGCACTTATGAACGCAGGAGTGGAATAATCGCCTACCAGTTCTAAATGAATGGCGCGGGTAGCTAGGCAAACAAAGAGCGCGATGTAAGCCTTTCGAGATGCTATGCCTCGTCCTGCGGAGGCGCGAACCTTTAGAGGCCCAGCATAATCGATGCCGCTATGGGCAAAGCAGCGAGACGAAGGCGACACGTGACTGGATGGGAGATCACCCATGAGCTGAGTCGGAATAGAGGCTCGCTCACGAGCGCAAACGACGCATTCGCGAAGAATGGACTTTGCAAGGTTGCGAGAGCGCAGTATCCAATACTCCCTGCGAAGGGAACTCAACGTGAGTTGGAGACCAGAGTGAAGGAAGCGCAAATGAACCTGAGCAACTATGAGACGTACGAGAGGATGTGGGGCGAGGAGGATCGGATGTTTCATGTCGTATGGCAACGGTGCATTTCTCAGCCGACCCCCCACACGCATTACCTGGTCGCGGTCAAGGAAAGGATTGAGCACGACAATTGAACTCTTTGACGGTAGCGATCGACCCTTTGAAAGAGATTGCAGATCATCAGCGAAAAGCTCTTCTTGAATGCGTCTGATCCAGAAGATCTTCGCTCGGGTGTACTCAGTGGACGTGAGCGCTCTCGAGTCAATGACAGGATCATGACGATCGAGGTTGGCTCGACGGCAAGCGGAAACGAACCGAAGAACGTAAGCGGTGACGCGAATCAAACGTGCCCAGGAGGAATATCGAACAGCGATGTCCCATTTGATGGGAGCTGCTGCTACATGATGAGCACGGAGTGCCTTTTCCTCCAGAGCATCGTCAGCTTGAAGAGGAGTCGGATCCTTAGGCCAATCGTTAGAAGACGATTGCAACCAGTGGGGTCCATGCCACCACAAATCGTGAGTCAACAGCTCGAGGCCCAGTAGTCCACGAGAAGCACAGTCGGAAGGATTGTGCGACGTGGGCACGTAACGCCAAGTGGCGTCCGGCAAATTCGATTGAGTCTGCGCGACGCGGTTGGACACGAATGTCTTCCACCGAGATGGGTGCGACCGCAGCCATGAAAGGGTAACGGTTGAATCCGTCCAGCAGAAGCATGGAGCGGACTGCAGCTTCAAGACGCCTCTCACGAACTTCATTAGGCGGCTCAGAAGGAGCGCAGCAGAAAGCTCGAGACGCGGAATTGTGAGAGAGGCGATAGGCGCGACTTTAGACTTGCCGGCTATCAGCGAGACGGTGATTTCACCGGAAGGAGACACAGTCTTCAAATATACGGACGCGGCGTACGCCAGCATGGAGACATCGGCGAAACCGTGCAACTCAGAGATGGAGTCTGGTAGACTGCCAGTCCAACGAGGAAGAGCGACCTCGTTTAGGTGAGGAAGATTTATGTAAATGCGATGCCATTGGGAAAGTAATGGCTCAGAAAGCGATTGTTCCCAATCGAGTTGCGAACGCCACAGGTTCTGCATAAAAATCTTCGCGGCAGCGGTGACGGGTGTGACCCAACCCAGCGGATCGTACAATTTAGCGATAGTGGACAGAATCGTGCGCTTGCTGGTCGGCTCAGCGCTATCAAGAACAACCTTAAAGTGAAAAGCATCGCGTGATGGATTCCACGCGATGCCGAGCACCTTGACCTTATCGTCAAGTGCGAGAGGCAAATCACAAGCCAACCGGTGATTGGCAGGGTCGATATCTTCGAGAAGCTCCGGAGAGTTACTAGCCCACTTCCGCAGCTCGAACCGACCACAATGCAGCAACGCGACGAGCTGACGCCGTCGCTCACGCAACGAATCGAGCTGGTGGTCGCCGAAGAGAATATCGTCGACATAGATTTGATCCTGCAGAATGGGCACGGCAAGTGGAAAGCGATACCCGTCGTCTTCGGCGAGGCACTTCAGCGTGCGAAGCGCGAGATACGGAGCACACTTCATCCCGTATGTAACCGTCATAAGCTGATAGTCAAGAGGAGCAGCGGACAAGTCCGGCTGCCACAAAATTCGTTGAAAGTCCCTATCACGCTCGTCGATTAAAATCTGGCGGTACATCTTAGCGATGTCCGCAGAATACATGAATTGGAACAATCGCCACTGCAGCAGAATGGCGGGCAAGTCCGTCTGCAACTTCGGGCCCGCGAGCAGGTGATCGTTCAAGGAGGACCCGTTACTCGTGATGCAAGACGTGTTACAAACGACGCGCAAACGAGAAGTCGCACTATCACTTCGAAATACCGAATGATGAGGGATATAGAAAATTTGATTCGACGCCGCGTGCTGCTCCGGAACTTGGCGCATATGCCCGAGGTCTTCGTACTCGCGCATGAATGCTGTGTATTCGCGTTTCAAATCCGGCTGCGACGCGAAACGACGTAAAAGAGAGTTAAGTAGGCGCTCCGCGGATCGCCTAGATTGCCCAACGTCAATCGGATGACCCGCACGGAATGGCAGACGAACAATGTACCGTCCATCTGACGATCGAGAGTGTGAGCTGCGAAAGTGCCGCTCGCATTGCTCTTCCTCCGGAGAAGGCACGTGTCATGAGTGCGATGCACCGCACATCAGACGACGACCTCGCACGCGGCAAGGTGTCAGATAACCCCTGCCGCATGCGACGAAAACGAATACCCGGAACAAAGTACGAAACCATCGAAGCCGCGCATACAGTTGCTAAGGGAAAAACCGCTTACTAACCAATAAACGGCCTAACAACAGGGCCAAGCGCGGTTGGTATAAAATGGAATGGAAAGGAAGGAAGGCGGGCCATTACTAAGTAAGACACACGAGTGTACGTATCTGTATCAAAGTTTTTTAATAAAGAATATAGTTTAAAATAATGGCTTATGGCCTTTCATGAACCGCGAAGTGTATCAACGGCAACGATCCCCGAGACTCCGTGCCCCGACCAAGCCGGCGGCACAACAATTTGGTGGCAGCGGTGGGATGCCATCGATTTCACTCGCGTGCGAGTGACGGACCAAGGCCTGAAACCGAGAGAATCGAAGGAACCATTACTCAGTGATTGCAAGGAACCAAGGAGAACCCCGAAGCAACATTGAGATAAGTGGACAAAGACACCCGGTAGCAGCGGAGGACGAGAGACGGCACAACGATCTTCACGACAACTGCCCGACCTGCCCCGCCAGCAGACGCTAGCAGCGCAACCGGAGACGGCACCGACTCACCGCGCGGAGATCAGCTCAACCCGAGACGGCACTGACCTACCGCACGACGAGCAGCCAAGCAGCCAGGACAGCGGACAACAACATGCAGCGATTCAACGTAGCGTGAGTCCGCACTCAATTATACTTAAGCGCGAACATGACCTGCGAGTCACGTCCATAGTGTAAGGATTACATGGTGTGCTCAATTGCCTGGGGGAATTCGGGAATGACGTCACTCGTGTCGAATTGTGTAAACAGAGTAGCCAACGTCTAAAAGTAAAACATTTTGGTGTTGTAATATTGGCACATGTTCATGCATCCTTGTCACACTCATGCCGCTTATGCTACTCGTGTTTAAGTACGGTACATTGTTTTGTGGTAAACAGTGATAAACAGTGGTACACAGACAATATATAAATTTAAAATAAAAATGGTGCGATGTATTGTTAAAAGTTGTAAGAATAAAACAACGGGGGTTCGTGAGGAAGTTGTGAACTGGGTACACATTTTTTGTGCATTAGTGCGTGTTATTTGGTCTTCCCAGGCAGAACATCATGTCGATTCGACGTCCAACAGACGTCTGTTAGACATCTATTAGACATCTCCGACATCTATTAGACATCTAATCGACATCAACGTTCTGGCTGGG
>NW_011964690.1:0-4816 GCF_000949405.1 Vollenhovia emeryi
AAAATATGCCTGAAATATTTTTTTGAAAGGTTTCATATTTCATTGACAGCTTGAGAGCTTTCTGAAATATTTCGATGCTGTGTGGGTCACTAGTGCAGCAGTAGAAAACAAGCCTGTGACTTCTTCCTCTGCTTAGGTAGGCGCTTTTACGGCAGCGCTTTCAAAAGATCTCGTTCGCGCGAGTAGAAAGTCCGCAGGTAAAGAGAGGAGCAACATCTCCCTCGTCGTTGCATTACGCTGTTATTAACCAGCTGTTACAAACGCACCTGTCTGCGAGAGACGCGCCGCAGATACCGCGGCACCCGCACATGACGGTATTAATCGAAAATCGCTCGTGATCGCATCGTCGCGCGGGCGTGACTTTTATCTACGCAGGGATATTTTTTGAATCGCGGCGCGCCTGCGCGCGAGCGCGACTGCAATCCCCAAGTATCGCGCGATGCGGCGGTGCGGCGGCCGCGGCCGATGACGTCATCGCCGCGCGCGGAACGGAGCTTGGAAGCGTGCGTGCACGTACATACAGCGTCGCCGTCGACAGACGCGTCGGGTACGATTCGTATTTGTACGTACATACGTATATACGAGTCAGCCGCCACGAAATTCAAGGTCCCGAAGGCGTGCGCGCGTGCGCAGCGCGCACGAACGCGCGGCGCGGCGCAACGATTGCGGGGAGTCCGTGCGAACTTCACCGTGTGTGACATCACGCTTCATTGTTGGAGGTTTACGTCATTCCCCGAGTCCGCTCCGAGAGTCCGTGGCGCGCGGAGCGGGGACGACGGACGGACGGACGGGCGCACGCACGCACGCACGCACGCTTGTACGCACGCACGCACGCGCGCACGCACGCAGACAATCTCTCTTTCTCGTCGCGGGAAAGACAACAAGCGATAAAATGTCGCCCACCCCGTTGTCGCCGATTCGAATGTGATCGAGGTTGTTCGCGCACGCTCGCCTCAGTGTCCGCCGCGCGTAAAACGGAGAGGAGGCGTTCCGTCCGGCGGTGTCGCGCACGAACGTTCCAAGGATCGCCTGGTGTCTACAAACAAAAAGAAAGAACCGTCATTCCTATTCGGGAATGTCGACGCTCGGCGTGTCGAGGTGTAGTCGCTCGGGTTCCCCGTGAGGGGCACACGGTGGATTTTTCAGGACGTTGATATTCGCGCGCGCGGCGCCGAGAAACGACTTGCGCGCAATTCGACGCCGCGTGATTCGTCGCGTCGCGCCGTATCGCGGCCGCGCATCGTCGACAGCGGAGCAGGCCAGCGCAGCCAGTCAGCCCGGCGAAAAATGTGATCGATCGCCGTGATCTCCGTCGCGGCCCTTCTCGCCTACCGGTTCGCCTTTCCTAGCGCGCGCGAGGCAGCGCGGCGACGCACGGCCACCGGCGCGCCTCTTTCATTTTAAATATAACAGTGTATAAATAAGTATGAGCAATAGCGAGAGTGCGCGGCGAGGCTTCTCGCGCCGCCACCGCCGTTGATTTTTCTCCCGTGTCCGCCGCGGACACGCATTGTTTATCAACGCGCGCTCCGCGCCAGACGGAGATAGGTGGACGCGAGGGGAGCGCGAGAGCGAGGCGAACGAGAGCGGTGTGTGCGCGTCGTCTCGTCGGACGCGCTCGGCAGGCTCTCTGGGGGACTCTTTCCGCCGTACGTGCTGCTCCCCGCGCACGAGGACACGCGACGTCGGGCGCTGTAAGGTTAGTGTACGCGACACCCGCGTTTCGACGCTCGTCGCGCGGTCCCTTACCTGCCCCGGAGTCGGCTGTCGGAGTCGAGGACGATAGGACGAAAGACGAGAAGCGAAATACGGGAGATACGTTAGAAGGCGGGCGGGCGGGTGTTCCTCTCACGAGCGTCGCTGGTTCGATGGTGTTTCTCGAACTGAGAGTGGCCTGTGGTGTCGAGATCGAGTGTCTCGATTGACTCGAGGTGGATCCCGTTCGACGGTGCCGTTCGAGATTTGTAATTCCGGACGTTGATTCGACGCTTTTCCACGCCTGTCGCTTTCTTTTTTCCGCCTGCGGTGAGAAAGGGGTGAGAGCGACGGCCAGTGTGCTCCAAGTTACAAATCCCAAGCGTGTCGAGCCAACTGCGTGTTCTGTGTCGAAAGTTAAATCTACTGATTCTTGTCACTCGATAGTTTGGGAAGATTAGTGGATACTTTGTTCGATCGGTCGACGTGGACGAGTCCGCGAGACACTCGATTGCCTGTACCGCTTTCGTAAAGAAACAACAAGGAGGTGACGCGAGAAGGTGGTTGCGTAGTACGTATACGTGTGTATGCAGGCGTGTGTACACAAGCGTCCTCCGTCAGTCGCGATCTCGAGTAGACGGCGGCACTGGTGATTCGCTGACAGGGGCGCTCGGCGTTTTGACTTTTGTCGCAGTCCCATGCAGCACAGAAAGTTAAAATAATGTTGCTGAAACGTTGCAATGTTGAATGTTGTAGTATAAATATCTCTTCTACTAAATATCTATTGAATCTAGGTTGATGTTTGTACATTAATTCTTTATATTGTTGCAACGTTAAAACAATCTTGAACAAATTATTACTTTTTGACAATCAATAAATACTTAAAAAATTTATAATTATGAAATGTATATAGTATATATGTACAATATTTTTGCAACGGTCAGAAATTTTCTGAGCTAAGATTGGATCAGAGGAATAATTCAATTTCGGCACTTTCGACAGTTGTAAAAAATATTCTCCTAAACGCGACCAATGTTAACTTAATATAATTTAACAATGTTTTCTGAATGTTGAATTGTAACGTTTACAAGACACTACAATTCAGCGGCCATTAGACGTTTTTGCAATATCTTTTCAACGTTGAATTTACATTTCGTAACATTGATGTAATATTGCAATGTAATGGAACGTTTCTGAGACGTTGATTCAACATTTGTGTGCTGTATGGAAATTCTTTCTCCGTGACACGGCTGAAAGAGTGCTTTCATTTATTTTTTCTTTGATGTTTTATAAATTGTTTGAACGCGAACGAATAAATCATCCGATGTTAATTAGGAATCACGTGAAATACTCTATAATTTCCGTGGCGATGTACGTTTCTCGGGAATGTAGAGTGAGTAATCGCGATATTGTGATTCGACTGTGAGAACATCAATATAACTGAATAGTGACATAGACTCGCAAATTACAAACATTAATAAGATCACGCGATAACAGTCAAACGCAAGTAATAAGGCGTGTGTATTTAAATATACAGCACAGATGGTTGCAGTTACATTGCAGAAGCGTTGCAATCTTGCAGATTGCAGTGCAATCTTGCAGAGACATTACCCAGGTAGAACATAAAACTCATAATGACGTCATAATGACGTCATCATGATTTAATTCATCACTTCAAAGTTACCCAAACAAAAATGATTGAAAAATGATTTAAAGAGGACACAAAGAATCATAGATTTTAAGTACATATTCAAACATTGGTACTTTTATAGTTAAAAGAGAGTTAAAAGAGATAAAATTAGAGAAGAATTTGTTAATTTTTATATTAACATGATGTACTTATATTATTCTAATATGACTGTCAGAATTTCTATTTTGAACTACTTCTATTTTTTTTAAATCATTTTCTGTTATGCACGCGCAGTTTTTTTAAGTTGCTTTCCCATTAAAAATAAATATTTTATTTTAATTTTTACATTATTAACACATGATCTCTTAAAGTACTACATTTTGTGTGCAATAATGTTTATTATTAGTTATTTATAATAATAATATGTATACTCGCTAATAATATGTATAATACAAATAAATTTCGTGTATCAATTAATTTCAGATAATATTCTTTTTGGAGGTCATATTAAAGTCACTATGATAGCATAAATAAGTCACCAAAATATAGCCAAAAATGTATCAAATAAGATTATTATGATTTTTCCAAAATGACTTTTAAGTGATGTCATAATGATGTCATAATGAGTTTTATGTTCTACCTGGGTTGCAGGGATATAAAATTGCAAACTTTCGATAGCAATATTGCAGCAACGTTTCAAAAATAATGAAAATACTATATTTTCTATTTAACAAATTTTTCTAATTACGAGAATTTTTAATGTTATTTTCGTTGATACCAATAATGCGCGAATTACACAGGCCTACAAAAATGACACTTTTGAATCCCCACCGAGATTTAAGGGTGTTTCTTTATGTAATTTTTAGCGCTGAATCCAAATCTGGCCGCAAAATTTGTCTAGCACGTCAGGATTTTGAGAGAATTGTAACGATTTTTTAATTTTTGGGCCGCCATATTTGATCAGCCATGTTGAAAATACAAATTCTAACTTTAAAATCTTAATCAGTGACCCGAAAAACCCTTTGATACAAAGTTCTGAAGAAATCGGTCTGAGAAACGTTCGGTGCTTAGGTACCAAAGAAAATGGAATTTGTTAATATTAAGTGTCCTACAGTTGTAATTATATTACACCATTTCGAAAACCGCGTATATGCATTTCCGTAAATTTTGTCATGAGAAATCCGAATCTGTTGACTAAATTAATGAGTATCATCGCGTTTCAAACTTATTTCCATCTGAAAATGTCAAAAAATGGCCTTTTTTGCACTTTTAAATTAGAATATCTCAAAATCCTGACGTGCTAGACCAATTCTGCGGCCAGATTTGGATTCAGAGCAAAAAATTACATAGAGAAACACGTACCCTTAGATCTCGGTGGGGAAAATCTTGTAGGCCTGTGTTATTAAATACTTGATCAGTGCGGTGTTGCTCGCAATCTTCATCTATTGCGAAGCGACATAACCTCCTTAAGCCCGTATCAGACTACGGATT
>NW_011964691.1:0-4817 GCF_000949405.1 Vollenhovia emeryi
TATACCTTCCCAGCAAAAAATACAGTAATCTTAAAAATTCAATATATATCGGTTGTATGCATAATTTAACGGCTGGCTATTATTGAATATTATAACAAAGATGTTAATTTTACTGATTTAAATAACTTCAACCTCTTTTTATAATTATTGACAGCGTATTTATAAATATTCTTAATAGCGGTTAAAAACTTTTGGCTGGGAATTTGCCATGAATCCAACTGCTAAAAACAAAAATCTGACATATATAATCTGCATATAGACAGAAAAATGTTTCATAACCTGTCAATCTCCAAACAATATGTTGTTTAAAATCGGAATATAAGACATTTTACAGATATCATTAAGACATCTTGTACACGTAACATCATAAGACGTCTTATAAAAGGTACCCTATATTTATATTTTGGACAGCGTGTTGTCTGGAACGCACATAAAATTTTAAAAAATTAATAACTTGAAAACGAATCAGTCAATTGATCCAAAATTTATCACAGGTTTTCATGGTATATAAATGCACAACTTCTGTAAATTTCAGCTTTTTCCCTCTATTTTAACTTAAGTAACATACATCCTTAAGAGCACATAATTCTAGAATTAATTTAATAGCAAAATCTGCATAGCTGGTTTTTAGAATATTTAGTCTTGTGCTCTTTACTTTCGTTTTCCGGAAATGAGAGTGGAGCAATAAAATCGGTTAATATGTATTTTGTAAGCAATAAACTTACCAAGTATATTACGATCGAAATATTTCCAAAATCGATATTCTTTTTGGTACTTTTCTCTTGAACGAAATACACTCTGGGGTTGTTTTTCAGTGTCAGGGATGGCGCACCGAAATTAAACTAGTACATATTAAAAGCACATAATTAGCACTAAATTATAGTATAAGTGTTTTTTTCATATTATTATTTTTTTGTAATAGGTATTCTAACTTTTTCGAAAGGTAGCATAAAAGTGATTTTTTGCTAAACGGCTGGAGCAATAAAATCGGGACTAAGGCAATAAAAATTTTTATTATAGACGTCAAGAAACGTTTGATCGTAACGTTCGAGAAAGGAGAGGATCACAATAAGAATAGAAGAAGAGAACTTTATTTCTTTTCTACAGTAACATTATTTATTTTACAATCGTACAATGTACAACGAGAAACGCAATTCTTAAGAATTTTTTTGTACTCGCTCAATTAATCTCTAGCTAGATTAATGCAGTTTTGACTATTTAATAGTAGGCAACAAAATAACAGGTAGCAAATTATAATCTCACTCAAAAAATCACGAACAAAGAACATCATCAGTTATTTTATTCTTGCGTAATATAATATTATGGAAGTACATTGATACATGCGTTTAGGTAATGAAACTTACACGTTAACTTATTCAATGCTAGAAAACGCTAGACTCGTCGTATGGCACATGAGAAAATTGAGAAACTTTACAATATTGCTATACCTGAGAAACTTACACGACGTATTTAATGATCTTTATGTTTAATCTCGTGACTCTTAATTCTTAACTGGACTAGTTTTTATTACTAATGTAAAACTCGCCGGATCGATCTATGTTTCCTACAACATTCTCGCATTAAGTTTTTCTAAAATTGCGAGAATTATTCCTGTTGTTATATGAAATGGATTTACGAATAAATGATAAAATCTCGGATTATGTGCATTTCTGGTATAAATATCCAATTTATCAAGTATACCGTGAGCTTCCTGGCTCTATCTCAGCGTATGTTATCTTTATACACGTACATTGCTAGCTTTTATTGCACATTGCATATAATAATTTACGCATGGAATAATGAAAAGTTATTTATGTTGACAGACGTGTGCAAAGTTGAGAGAGAAAATTGTTATTGGTCGAGTCAATCGGTTAACGATCGGGGTTTGGTTCGGTTCGGCCGATTAGACACATTATTTGCAACATGTCTCACGTAGATAATATATTACACAGCTTGAAGTATTTCTGAATATCTTTCAACTTGTTCTCCTTCTCTTTCTCGTTTTAGAAATAATAATCGCTTCTACGCGTAATGGAAACAAGTCTTTGCTATTACATAATACATTTCGGTTGCACCCAACGCGCTTTTTTCTCAGTCCCCTTTGACCTCGCGTTTGTCATACTTGCTTTCAATGAACCGCCGATGATGGTAGCACCGACCAATCTTGCTTAATAAGATCAGCGCCCTTCTCGCCGATCATGATGACAGGAGCGTTTGTGTTGCCGCTGCTTATCGTTGGCATAATGGACGCGTCGACAACTCGAAGACCTGCGATACCATGAACCCGTAATCTCGGATCCACTACTGCGGTAGGATCGCTGTACGGCCCCATCTTGGCGGTGCCTACGGGGTGGTAGATTGTCATGGAGATGTGTCGTATCTGACACTCCCAGTAGGCGTCGGTGCCGAATTTGAGGTGCCTGCATCCCGGCAACTTGACGCGATAAACTCTTGAGCCAAATTGTTTAAAAGCTTTCGCCTCGTTGACTTTCATCGCAATTTTCGCACCCTCCACCAGGACGGCAATGTCCATGGGATCGGAAAAGTAATTCGCGTTTATGATAGGGCTGTGAAAAGGATTGGAGCTCCTCAAGCGTATAGTGCCGCGAGACTTGGGCCTCAGCAAAAGAGGCATCACGGTCCAGGAATCTCGATTGTTAATCGGCCGAAAGACGGTGTTGTACACTTGGTCCGTCAGCCCTAAAACTTTCCGAACTTGCGCCCCCCCGTCGGAATTAATGGAGGCTGGCGCCATGTGGAACTGCACATCCGGATAATCGGCAGAGTGATTGGCATACTTAGTATTTACGAAGGCGTAACCTTCAACGCCACCCAAAGTCGTCATGGGGCCTCTGCCGTTCACCACGTAGTGCATCATCATCGGGACGGGTTGAAAGCGATCCTGAACTATGGCGACTGGCTTATCGATCAAGAATGTCAGACCACCCATGCCTATATGATCCTGAAGATTATCGCCGACCCGAAGATCTTTGACAATAGGAACGCCAACGTGTTGTAGATGCTCCTTCGGTCCGATTCCCGAGAGCATCAAAATTTGAGGGCTGTTGACGGCACCCGCTGACAATATTACCTCCTTGCGCGCTTTCGCTATCTGCCTGTGACCGTTCCTCACGAACTCGACGCCTGTCGCTCGCATAGTCAACGGATCGATCACGATTCTCGTCACGTGACTGTTCATAGCTATATGAATATTCTTACGTAATCGCACGGGCCGTAGAAAAGCCTTCGCGGTGGAGCATCTGCTTCCCTTGCGAATAGTTCCTTGCGATATCATAAACCCCGTCTGCCTTTCGCCATTTATGTCCCTGTTTTCGTACCCCATTTCAACGCCAGCTTGAACAAAAGCGACCACCAAGGGCGTCTTCCACGGCGACTCCTGAATAGTTAGATAACCGCCAGTCGCGTGATAGGGACTCCTCCGCAAGTATGGATTCCGATTGTCCTCCGACTTTTTGAAGTAATGGAGAACTTGGTCGTATCCCCAGCCGGGATTACCCAACGACTCCCAATGATCGTAGTCTTGTTTATTACCGCGCACATACAGCATGTAGTTAAGGCTGCTGCTTCCACCCAAAACCTTACCTCGGGGCCAACTGCAACGGCCGCCCTTCATAGCCAAGCAAGCCTTACCTGTAGCCTCAGTCTTGTACTTCCAATCCAACTTGCTTAACTGTAGGTACGCGGCCAAGGATGGCACATCTGTAATCTCGTTCTCGTCTGGGCCGGCCTCTAGCAACAGCACGTTCCAGTCTGGTATCTCCGAGAGTCGATTGGTAACCACCGCTCCCGCCGATCCGCCCCCGATCACGATGAAATCGTAATCGGAGTAAAGAGGGTATTTATCAATGGGTCGACTCTCGGGATCCAACTGATCGTAACGATAGTAAGAAAGGCTTGCGATTAACAATGGTACGAGCCATAAACCTGTGCCCATCAAGCCGATAGCACCCTTCAAGGCCGACGTTACCACTATCGCGCTGAAAACCATTCTGTCGAAAAAGTAACTCCGCCTTGAGAATTTTGCTTTTTTTTAATCTCGTTGTCTCATTGAACTCCGTACTTGCTTCTCGTAATGGAATACTTGCTGTAACGGAGGCTCTATGCTAATTTTTTCAGTCTCACAAATATTGAAGGACGCGTCGCCGTTTATACCTTTCATGACGCTTCCATATTGCCTCGTTCTGCAACAATACAACAATAATAATAACACTAATAGTAACAATAATGATGATGGTGACAACTACGACGACGACGACAATAGTAAAAAGATGTTGCAACGCACATAAATATTTTTCTCAAAATTTGATTTTAATCTTGCTTTTTTCATATATTGTAGAAATAAGAGAACAAAGTCGTTAATCTCCAATCTGTTTAATTATTTTTGAAGTCGCAACTCAAAAGGATTCAGAATCATCGACTATTGTTATTTATAAAAAAAAAGTGTTGAAATTCATTAAGTAAATATGTAACGTAACTCTGTTCGTAGCGACACGATGTGGAAATAGCAATATACAGGGTGTCTGATGCAAAAGTAGCCACTTTGCAAATAGCGGTAGATTGGGTTAAACTAACAATAAGGAGAAATATCATGTACCGAGGTACAAAGTAACAATAGTTACCGACAAAGAAATTTATACGTTTGAGCGAATGAGGATGCAGGAGACGGTAGGCCGGACTCGGGAGGCATTTAAGAAAATCGATCGATGAGCGGGAGGTGGAGCGACGCGCGAGATACTATGTTTATGTTTTGGGTCGCCCGTTGCTCGCGCTCGCTGCCGCGCTCGCCGCCCGCGCCG